>NW_012147797.1:779026-795493 GCF_000956105.1 Propithecus coquereli | reverse complement strand
CATGTATTTCAAGATTCTGAAAAAGTTTTAGAAACCTAAAGACATGAAGTTATGTATATGAAAAAGACGTATTTTAAAAGGTTGGTTTACAGCTCAAAAGCTGCTAAATTTTATATCCCCAGCTTGGAAATCTAGAAATATATAACCATGAAAAATGTACCGCCATTATCTTTGTTCACGAGGAAGATGATGAAATATTTTGTATATGTGAAATTTCATGAGAAAGCATATTACTGAATTTTAGATAATCTATCTTTGGAGTAGTACAGTCACTGAAGGTGCTCTTTCTTGTGGCAAAAGATCAGCTAGTCATTACTTACAGAAAATTGACACGTCTTCTAGACACTCCAAGGCTCTAATTAACTTCTATTCTGATCAAGTGACATTTTATTTTTAAAGCCAATAATCTACGATTAAATGCCACAAGCAAATTGTGTTAAATCTGATAAAAATCCCTATCTAAATAAATGTGAATATTTGCTCAGTAGATCATCTCTATTATCGCAGTTGGCTTTATAAGAAAAAAGAAAACATTTTTCTCATTTAATTTATATTATAGTATAATATAGTATTAAACACTAAAAACAGACTGAGGATGGAGCACCAAACAGAAAGAATCCGGAACAATAAGAGAGAGACATTTGAGCTTAATTCTGCTATTAAGATAAATCAGAAAGGCTCATTAAATGGCTTTTTATAAGTGAGGTAGCACATGTATGCATGAAAATTCTTTAGGTACAGAATGAAAAATATATATGCTATTGATAGATATGTTAATAAAACCTACCTACCTACCTACCGGTTTGAGCATTTAAAGTAGAAAATCATTTTAAAGATTATTTTAAGGACTCAAAACTTGAACAAAATAGACTTTACCCTGAACCTTTTGACTCCAAAGCTTGTTTCCCATAAAAACCATCAAAAACTTTATCACTAGGCACTCACAGTATATATTAAAGTCAAAACACTGGTATAATCTATTTCAGGTTAATAAAAAATTCCCTAGCAAAGTTTGACAAATCGCTAAAGATGAAAAACAAAAACAGCAACAACAACAAAAAATTGTATGTTAGTTTGGGAACTGTCTTTACAAAAGTCTTGTCCTCAAATCCTGAGAGATTATTGCTAATCAGCGAAAAAGCTTTTGATATGCAGTGGTCTGCAGAGGGAAAAAAACAGAAATAAGAGAATGGGAGAGCTTTTATCAGATCAGAGAAAGATCAGCTCCCTTGAAAGCCTATTCATTCTCACCCTTCACTTTTTGTCATATCTTTATCTTGTCCACTAGCATTGAATACTGTCAGGTGATATGAAAGTCTAATCAAAGCAGAATAATTATATAGTATATAGGGATATAATTCTATTATCCTAATTAATAACTAAATGTATTTATCTTAGACTATTTTCCAAATCTGTAAATAATTTGCTTCCTAGACTATAAATTAATTGCAGGTTAAAGATAAAAGAAGTTTTCTGAAATATTTAATTATAAGAAATTTTCTCTTAACAGCTTTGAAAGGAAACCATCAGGGATCATATGACAGTTCAGTTAGACTCCAATAATGTTGATACTATATCAAGAATTAACTTAAAGACACAATTTAAACAAATATCTTTAAATTCCAAAACAATTTCTTTGGCTAATGTACATGTCAAGATTTTTCTTTTAACAAAAGTGTAATAATAGATATCCATAATAGACTAATCAAAGTCAAATATGCATGTGTTATGTGATTAATGTTCAAACAGTTAACACCCAATAAGGATTAGCAAATTCTTGTATTATGACTATGTTGGCAATTTAATTATCACTCTAAGGAGTTTTGCCTATCTTCATCAAAAGGTTCTTAACATATCAAAAGAATCAAGATAATCATTTGAATGGTCTAACAACACCTACTGAAAATAGCAGACTTAGGTGAATGAACAGACTTCTACATTCCGAAGAAAAGAATATGTACAGGCGCAACCGTTTACTATGGAGCTATGGCATAATGAACAAACACTTTTAAGTCAGACAGATCTGGTTTCCAATTCTGGTGCTGCTTGTTGCTAACTATACAATATTAGGCAATGAATTTAACTTTTTTCAGCATCTGGGATATTTTTCTACCTTATATATTTTCTATTTGGTATGCTAGATATCTAGCATATTATAAGCTCAATCAAGTTTTGCTTCCATTTGAATCTTACAAACATAATTCCATAGAGTAGACTATGTTAAAACTATAATTACTGATGACCATTTCAATATGTAAATATGAGTGAAATGATTGAAAACACTTTAGTGGTCCATAAGCTTTCACTGTATTTTACCCTGTGGAAAAGCTCTTGTCTGTAGAACCATGCGAGAATATAACACTTTAATAGACCAGACAATAAAATGAGTCCAATTTTACCACAAATGGAATAAGAAAGGAGAGCAGATCATTGTGTCGGCCTTCTCACCTTATTTCCTGAGGGGGTGGGGAAGAGAGGGTGGATAGCGAGGTGTGACATTTCCTCAGCATTTCTTATGCTGATAGGAAGTCTTGAAGACCTCAATGGACAGAACAACATAATACCTCCATGAATATTTAGTATAATATTCCATCTCAAAGGTAAAATGTTCTTCTCTTTCCAATAACCTTAACCAGATAATGGAAAATAATGCAGCTTATTTATATTCATAAAAATGTATATGTCCAGCATAATTCTACCAAAGCCTTCTAACAATTTGTTATAGGCCAGTGAACAAAGATTTTACTTTGAAAATCTTTATGTGTGGAGAAACTGCTGTATATGTTTTAAGTCATATCTACTATACTTACATATTGTTTAAAATGTTTCTATAAAGAAACATTATTGGTACTTTGAAAAGGCTCCATTGGCTAAAGAAGCCAGGCTGGAAACTGGGATTTTTGAGGTTTAAAAGTTATAATATGGGAATGGACTAACAAGGATGAATTAACATTGGCACATTTCAACATTTGATAATTGGAAACTAGATAAATAAACACACATCCTAATTGGAAGGAAAAGTATTTCTAGGACAAAAAGTCAAGTGTGTGTTTGCTTTTATTCAATGAACATTTACTAAGTACTTACTACATGCAAGTGTTTAGGGAATAAAAATATAGGACATAGTACCTGTTTTTAAAGGGACCCTATATACATGAACTATGTTATATATCACATATACACATACACCCCCAACATCATGTCCTCAGTGTTTGACAGATGTTTTCTCAAAGGTTATAGTATACATGCTTTGTTAGTTTTTATTTCACTGGAGTCTGTACATGAAGAATACAGTTTTTAAAGTACTGCTTTTATCAAGAATGTGAATTCTAAAAATAGTGTCCCTAGCCCATGACAAAATTTAGCCATGGGTCTTTTTGTTTTATTTGTTTTGCACGGGATTGCTAAAACTATTAAAAAGCATGAAAACAAATAGTCTTGAATCTACCATTCAGAATTCACCTTTATTGCCTTGTAACTTTTTATGTAAGAAATAAAGTATAAATCACCTTGACATTCACCTTATTCACCTCCCCTGACCAATTTCCCTACCCAGAGCAATCAGTATAATAAATTGATCTGTATCTTTAGGCATTGTTTGGAGTGTGTTTATTAAAAATGTTTAAATGTCATCTGATACTGATATTGTTGATTCTTCTTCCTCAAAGGCTGCATGCAGGTTAAATGCCAAAGAGAAATTCCATCAGCTTCATAATGAGAATGATTATCTATGGAGAAACTCATCATCCTTTTAAGCAAGGTTTGGATTAAACAATCACATAAATTAGGGTCAATGATGTTTGAGAAATGGTTTGCTGAGAGTTTTGGAAAGTAAAGATAATGGCTAGAGGAAGAAAGAATCCTTTAGGGAAACAAAGGTGGAGTCATTTCTAACACGCTTTTTTAGCACCAAAATTTTACACATCTATTGCATCTTTATCAACAGAATATAGAACAGGCCTTATTTGTATACACAGATCTACCTGTTCCTTTCCTCCATCAAGAGATCATCGTTCTTTCTTCACAGACATTACTCATATGCAGCTTGAAAGATTCTAAATCATGACCTAAGCAAGGCAACTTAACCGAAGATACGTTGATCTCCTCTCACTACGGTGCTATGGGTTAGCAAGTCCACTCTTACAAAGATGACTAAATGTTGTTTTTATATTTTATTTATGTTTGCCTAAAATATGTTTTTGTAGACTTTCTGCCTTTGTTTGATGATATGAAACATGAGCACATAATTATAATCATTATCTTTTTCTTTTCAATTTCCTTTTTTTTCCCCTAAGCAGGGCAATCCCAAATTGATTCCAAGACACAAAAAAATATTATACAATCCTATTTTAATTTAGAAAAATATATTCCAATATTGAGAAAGTCTAACAAATCTTGATAAAAGAGCTTAGCGCCAGTCCTTCTACTTAAGTCTATGGAGGAGAAAAAACAGTTCATCTTCTTGTCTATTGTTTCTCAAGAGAAACAAAACAGGCTCTCCTAATATGTAATTTTTAACATATACTTCCGTTAAACTTACTTGTAAATAGACTGATCAAATACAAAGTATATGTTTAGTTATTTGTATCTATTCAAATATCTTAACACTTCTACAAATACTAGAATTATAACATAAGAAATTATAATAGTAAAACATTAATTTGTCATTATATCAAACCAAAACAAATATAAATCTTAAACAGTATAGGTGCAAGTAAGAACATAGATTAATTTTTTTGATAGCGATCATTTTCTTGCAATTGATTTCATGCCAGATAATGTGAAATAAAAACCTCATAACACAAACATTATTTTTCTTTCTAGTGTAAGCTTTAAGGGAGTATAATATATGCAAAACATATAAATAAAACTTGCTGAAATCAAGCCAGTCATCATTTATTTTTCTATTTGTGGCCAAGTGAAACACAAAATTTTTGGATCATGGCTTCTGGATCGTGTTGTATGGATTTCAGCCTGAATCTTCTATATTCAGGAAATGCTTTAAAATTAACCACAAAGCTTTAAGTCTACTCTTCAGAGATATAATTAGCTTTAAATAAATTGGCAGATTCTTGGAATACAGAAGCCAGGGTAAAGGAGATATCATCTGCTAAAAATGGCAAAACTCTTTTTAGCATGAGCAAAAGTAAATAATACACAACTGATACTTATTTTTGGCTCTACGGCACAAAATAATAAAATAAAAGTTTGTTCAGCTGAATATAATTTCCACATCAGCTCTACACTTTGCTACCTGCAAAGAATTACCTGTTGAGCTTTATTCAACTAACCTGGACCTCATAGAAACCCTTCCAACCAGAACTATCCAAAGATTCTGATTCTATACCTTCTGTCATTCCTGGAAATCTATGTGTTTAATATGGTAAACCTTTTCCTTAAACTAAACCTTGAAAACACTCCTCTAGAGAGTGATATTTTAGAGATATTAGACCTATAGATTTACTCTTTGAGAAACACTGTTCTAAACAGAAACATAATTTGACATAAAACAACAAAAATATTCTACTGCCCTTCACTAGTACTGTAACCTTATACTATCGTGACACTCATCATGTTGTACTCAATTCTCTCTTTCTCTAAATTACTAAATGTGAATTCATTCAGCATGGGAAGCAGTTCTTTCACAACTTTTCACCTCCTGTATCTTACCCAACATGTGGCAGAGAGCAGGCACCCCAATATATGTGTGTGTGGGAATGTGCAAGTAATCATTTCCAAGTATTTTCAAGATTGTATCAAGATTTATAACTAGGTTCACTAAATCATCATCATTCATTTCATGACACTTTGAAAGAGATACTCAGGGACTTCCTGGCCCCAAAAGCCATCTTCTACATGACAACTATAGTGTTAGATTAATACATCACCACCTAATTCGTATAAATTGCTAGATTAACTCAACACTAGCTGCCCCTTAAAAATTAGCATAATTTGGCTAAGGATGTAGTAAGGATCTAGGCTATTCTATGTAAGTTCACCCTGGGATTCTAGAATTAAACTACAATCCATTACCTTTATTCTCTAATGTTGAATACTACCGCAGAATCAGAAACACAGGAAGAAGTCAGTGTGGAGGAGGGAGAGAATTTGGACAGTGGAGGGAGAAAAAGAAAACACACAAACAAAAAACAGGACAGTTCTCAAAGCTAGGTTAGTCCATAGTCTAAACTATTTATAATCTAGTCTACTCTAGAATCTACTCTAAAATCCCACAAAATTAAGCTACAATACTAAACTATTTACATTTAGAGATTATGCACTCAAGGAATGCAAACGGCACCTCTTCGGCTGAGAACCGAATTCTGTTGAGTGTGTCATGCTAATTCCAAAGGCCTTGGACCACTTTACTTACCAATGAATTGCCTACAAATAAAGCAAACACCAAATCTAAATTGCCTGTTTGTTTCATGTCCCTATGTGACCTCTCCTTTACATATTTAGTAATTCTTTTTTACCACTATGACTAAGAAAGCATAATATGTCAAAAACAGTTCTACCACTTATAGGTGTGACCAGTTGAATGTTAAATTAATACATTTTACCACAATTTTCTCAACTATAAAATAAGGATTATAACATTTTACATAGGTATGTTGTATTATAAGGGTTAAATAAGATGTTTGTGTAGTACTCAGTAAATGAAAGCTATCACATATTAAAAACTGAAGTAGAGAAGTTAAGAGACTCTTATGTTAGAAAGTTAATAAACTAAAGCTTAAAAATATTATCACCAAAAATATTACATACACTTTTAAGAGAAAAAATAGTCTCCTATCTTAAATTTTTTAATAAAGAAAATTACTAAACAGGGCATAATTTGCTGAGACTAGAAACTTCAGAATTGTTGTGAGTGTTCCCTCTGAATTAGTGGGAATTTCAATCACCACCTTGGAAGACAATTCTCCTTGAGTCTCTCATATTTCTGCATGTCATGTGAACAGAGGCAGAGAGAGACTAGTTTTTCAAGAATGTTTCTTTAGCAAATAACTTTAGAATAATGAGATAAGAGTCTCCCTCCAGAGTGGAGGACAGATTTGTTTGTTGTCCAGAAAAATAACAGTAATCCTCTGGGATAGGTTAGCCATGTCTGCTGGCAGGCCCCTTAAAAGATTGGGGTTTCCCAAATTCAAGCTTCCTCAGCTGTACACATCCCCACTGCATCTGCCAGAGCCACTTGTGCAACTCAGCTTCGCCCACACTGGCTTGAGGGGCAAACACAAAGCTCCTGGCATGTACTGCACTGTGAGGCCCCCAGTCCATTGTTTCTGACTCAGGGAGTCTCCTGCATCTATGAAATTGTGGTCAGTTACCTTGTTACCTTGCAAATAGGGTAAAATCTCACACCCTTTACACCTTCACAATAAAAATCACCCTGTTGTGATTTTTATTGTTACAGCTTCTTTCTAATTTGATCTTAAGATCACACTCTTGAGAGTGACCATAAACCAAGATAGGCACTCTCTAGAAGAGCCCTCGTGAGGAGGTGGGGCTGAAGAGGGATTAGCCTTGATGGTCAGATAAGACATAATGGGTAGGTGAAACCAAAATAGATGGAACAGAAGAAATGTGTTACTTAGGATCCCAGAGAGCTTAGGGGGGCCAAAAGGAGACCGACTGGAAGTCTGATGGAGGTGACCCACAGCACAACCAATGGGGAGGTGGGATGGGAGAGAGAGACAAGAGAGGCTCTGTGGGTCTATGCCTTTATTAAGGTCCATGGATTGATTAGTTTGAAGAAAACACACCAAAAGGGGGAAACTTATTTATCTGACTCCAGTGTTGACCATTAGGTTGATCATGGTCAAATGTGGGATATGTTGGGTTTTGGATCAATGAGATGAGGAACAAGTGGGCCATACCACAGGGTGAGGTGGGGGAGTTTTAACTAGGCCAATGATGACAGCTTTGGGTTTGAAACAACTTATGTCAGGCATAAAAATGGATGCCAAAGCAGTAAATATATTAAATAAATTGATGACACACCATATCTGGTTGATGTGCTTCTATAAAAATGTTCACTGATCCATCTCTTATCTTCAAACTCTCACCCTCATTTAACTGGTGTTATCTTTATTCTGTCTTCATCAGTTCTTTACTGATCCTGCATTTTAGACCTGAAGAGTCTTGGTGCCTCTAAAACAGTACTTCTCAAAGTGTGCCCACACCAGCTGGGGCAGCACCACCCGGGAGCTTGTTAGACACGCAAATTCTCAAATCTCACCCTAGGCTACTGGACAGAGAAGTCCTAGAGTGGGCCCTATCAATCTTTGGTTTAACTAAACCTCCAGGTGATTCCAATGTGCACCAAAGTTTAAGAATTGCTGCTCTAAAATAAAAATTCATAGCACTGTTTAAGCAGAAGTTTTATATTAAAAGCAAGCTCTCACAGCTATGGGAAATGAAACCACTACAAATTATTTGTCCTAAACCTCTTCTTTTTGAAAACTAAACATGGTAAATGACAGAAGTCTCTGGATTGATACCAATTCAGAAATTTAATCATAATTTAGTCTTACTTTTAGTGATTACTGTAGTTTGATGAACTTTGAGACAATTAACTTTAATGTGGAAACAGTTTCTTTGAAATATATTAACACATCGCTTCATATTTACAGTCTTTATAAGTCTCTCTTTTCTCCCTTCTTTCTTTCCTTAGACGTAGGATACCAGCTTAAACTTACTTGTTCTGTGAGCCTACTACTTACCGTTTGCAAGAATTTGTGTAGGCTTCAGAGTTTTAAATTGTTTTAATATGCTGGTTGCCAAATGAAGCCTAAAGCATGAAAGTTTATTCAGGGTAGAAAGAAGAAAATTGCTATACTTATATGAATATGATCAAGTCTCTGTAGGAACCAGGCCATTTTAAAAAGAAGGGAAAAGATGTTAAAAGGCCACTTCTCACTGCCAAATGCTTTGTGTGAGGCTCTGCTTTTTCATGTAGGTCTCGTTAGTCTATGAAAATAGCAAAAACACAATTTAAGTGAATATAATACAAATGGACATAATTAACAAAAGGATGTAGTATAATAGATTAAGAAGTACCTGCGAAAATTATTTTTGGTACTTTTTTTTACGTTTTGTTTTGAATTTTAAGGAGAAGGTGAATCTAAAAGACCCAACTCTCTTCAAAGACTATAAGTTGAGACAAGGATATAAAAATTCATACATACATATAAAAACACAAATTGTATAATTTATCTTTTCTTTCATATATGTATACATACGAATTTACATATGCATATATGAAACTGAAGATAAGTGGGGAAAAAAGTGATGAGCAGGAAAGATAAAATGGTCTACAAAATTTATTTTGCTATCTACAGTGAAAACTAACTTAAAATGTTTATTTTATCCATAAGGACCATAACCAGCTCCATGAACCCCTATATGTTTTTTATAATGCTCTCCCTTAACTGACTACTTGACCCTTTGTTTCCCAGACATGATGGACTTGAACTTCCAGCCTCAAGTGATCCTCCTGCTTCAGCCTCCCTAAGTGCTGGCAGGATAAGCATGAGCCATCATACCCTGTCTGAAAGGATAGCTGTACCACAAAACAAAGGAACTAAGATTCTGAAGGCCCAGGGCAGACTTCCTGATGCCAAAACTCACCATCCCTCTCCACCTGCCCCAAGGCACTTGGCCCTTCCTTAAGAAGCCCTTGATCTCCCTTAATCTGAGACATGGATTTAAGGCAGCTTCTTTCATTCCCTAAACAAGACATCTGTGGTATTAAAAATCCCTTTCTTACATGCAGATGCCAAGATGAGATTGGAAAAAAAGAAAAAAAAATGAAAAAAAATAAAAACTAAAAATATAAAAATCCCTTTCTTCCTTGGCAATCCTCCTTGCCTCAATAATTGGATCTTTGTGCAATGAGTAACTAGACCTAGACTGAAACCCCACTGCAGTTTTGACAACAGGACCATTAATTTTTCTCATATAATTTACTGTTCAAAATTTTATAATTCTCAAAGTTTTTATCATTATATTTCCCTTGTCATAATTCAAGAGTTTTAAAACAGCCTGAATTATTAACTTTCCAAATCAACTGGCAGAGAGACATCCATTATCTTTCCCTGCCCCCAAACTGGTCCTTCAACAGATATTTGAGGTGGGCAGCTACTACGCATAAATTTAAAGAACCAGAACATGCAACAATGTCCAAATAATACATGGTAACTAAAAATATCACAAAGTGTTCACTCAGCTTTTCTATTAATAAATATAATTCTCAAGTTGGTTTTTGTTTTTAATTAAAATTTCATGCAGGGCTTGATCAATAAAGAATTCTGGAAACCATCAAACACATACCGACTTTGAAAATATGGGGGAAGTTATTTAATTTCTCTGACCTTCTCTGGTTCTTCATCTAGTAAGATGAACACAATAAAACTCATTTTACAGAAATTTGAGGGGATTAAATGAGATTTTTGCAAAACAAACAGAGCAGTACCATTTACTCAACATCAGCTATTACAAATTAAGAAGAGGAAAAAGGAGGAAAGGGTTCTTTTATTTTACGGAAGGTAAAATCAAACTGGTGTATATCACTGTGATGTAAGTACATTATACCGCTGCTCCCAAGGTTCTGTCAGATTCTATCTGCTTAGCCATCTCCTGTCCTTTTAATTTTGTACTAATAATTTGTCATCTCCAGCTCTTCTCTTCCCACCACCCACCCTCTGACTCTCCTATCAAAGGGATTTGTTTCTGGTCACCTCAGGCCACTCTCTGACTGGCTGTAAACTATTTATCATCCCTGCCTTGTTATCTTAATTTCTTTTTACTTTTCAGTAAGTTACCTTTATGTTTAATTAACTCACACAGGCTGCCAATTTGGTGAGTAGGCTGGTTTAAAAAAAAGTGTGATCATAGACAGTAGGCAAATTTTCTGTTTTGCTAATGTTGCTATGGAAACACTTTTTTTTTTATCATTAATACACGGGGAGGAGGTGAATGTATCACATTCTATGGCAAAGTGTATTATATGCCTCCCTTACTTGTATAATCTTTCCTCCTAGGAGTTAGAAAATCACTATGATGTGTAAATCAGTCAAATTTGTAAAATATGCAATTTAATATGTTTTTTAAATTTCAGAAATATCATCCACTACTAATCTGAAAAAAATACGCCATTCCTGTTTTCTCCTTTTCTAGAGAACATGTTTCTTAAAATGCTGTAAATTATTCAGTAGCTCTTCAGTTTTTATTTTAACTTGAGCAATACTATTATTATTATTTCTCTTGTTCTTAAGTGAATTTTAATGATTTCAGTAAAAGCTTCCAGTAAGTGACATTATCAAAGATTCCTTTAATAATTGTCATACTATTATCATATAATTTTCAGCTCACATTTCTTAGATATAAGGCTTTCTAAGTAGTGACAAAATTTTAAGCTCTTTGGCTCTCAAGTGTAAAGTTCAAGTCTTTTTTCCTTTTTTAAGAAAAATTAAAATTGTATATTCTTTATATTTGCAGTCCCCAACCTGGGGACTGTGGCCTGGTATCAGCCTGTTAGGAACTGGGCCACATATCACTGCTGAGCTGCCACTACCCTTCCGTCTGAGGAAAAATTGTCTTCCATGAAACTTAGGAACCAGGCTACACAGCAGGAGGTGAGCAACAGGCCAACAAGGGAAGCTACGTCTGTATTTATAGCTGCTCCCCATCACTGGCTGGCATACGTCACCACCTGAGCTCCAACCCCCACTCTCCTGATCATTGGAAAAATTGTCTTTCATGAAACCCTGATACCAAAAAGGTTGGGGACCTCTGCTTTATACAATGCATGTCATATGTTACTAAGAATAATGATGGTTAAAATGTGTGTAGCTCTTTACAATTTATGAAATTTCTTTTACACATGATATCTTAGCTGACCATCATAATGAGATATAAATAAAAATAAGAGCTCACATTTTTTCAGTACCTACTCTTTACCAAGCACGTTACGGAAATGATCTCATCTATCTTTCCTACAAACTTAGCAGATATGATCATTAGTTCCATTTTACAGATGAGTTAACAGATGTTAGAGAGCTTAAGTTCCCCTAAATTGTCAGCTACTAAGTGGTGGAGAAGTTGAAATTTGAATACAGGCCACCTAATCCAGACTTCCTCTATCCTACCTGATGAAAGAAGTTTTACAACTTGCTCTCAACATCACATATGTCTTCTACATAAGTAGGAGACAAACTATGAACAGTAGTAAGTTCTTATTCCATGTACCTCCAGATATGCGACTTGAAAAAAGTTCCCCTGAGCCTTTATTTAATTTTGTATTTATTTTCTAAATTAGTGGCATCCCTTTTCATCCGATTACTTTTTCCTCCCCACCCACTGCACTCCACCACTCGGCTGCAGCATTCATAGGCTGGAACATTAGGCCAAATGAGAGGGCTGTGCTAAATGCTATACAAACAGTACCCACCCTGAAAACTCAAAAGTAGAAATGTTACTGTCAACAAGAATGAGTATCAACATGGAACAAAGAGTCAGATTTTTAAAAAAGACAAAAAAATGCACTGTGAGAGTAGGGTTTTTTCCTTAGAAACTTCGTTAACTCTTACTCCCGGAGAAGTCTATGACATCTATGATTAAAAAGGCAACAGAAGGGGAAGGATGATGCTAGTTCGAACACATAGACTGTATTCACCGTGACAAAGTTTGGAAGGACAGATGTTCCTGCAAGGAATTTATTTACCAAGTTATCTCAGTGCTTTCAAGAAAATAACTTATCCTGAATAAAGGGAAAATAGAAGCAAACACAGTTGCCTTAAAGAAATGGGCCAGATTTGAGGGAGATGGAAAAGGTTAATTCTGAGTGAAACTTCTTAAATCTACCCCTAATTGTCTTTTCCCCAGATTCCAAGGACTCTTAACAGAAACTGTTGAGAGTTATTGCACCAAAATGTCTGTAAGGGACTAAAATCACAAGGCAATAATACTTTGATGTACGTTACAGAGCAAAGCAAAGTGAAGTTTGCAGGGCATTTCTTGTCATTGGCATTATGGGGGCATGAACAACCCACAGGGGGCTCAGAAACATCCCAGACCTGACAAAAGTACAAAAGCCATATCATGTGCAGAGGCAGTCTCAAAGAAATATGTTTAGGTAAATATGCTTATAAAAGTTTACTATATATAATTTTTATGCCCAGGATAGGTAACACAGATAGAACATGTTAGGGCAAAAGAAACAGAATGGAGAATTTCTAGGAAAACAAGCTAGTAGCAATTATAATAGCTAAAGAGTATATATTTATACATACATGATAGCATGATATATCCCAGAAAGAGGCATTGTGGATTTAGATACAGATCTGAATTCTAAGTGGCTCTTCCACTCATCATATATAATCTCTAAACCATACTTTGTTCTTCTATAAAATGGAGATAATGATGTCAAATATTCTCACAAGTTTATGGTAAAACCTTAACATCACAACAGACATGAACCATCTAAGACTTAATCTCTAAAATTCTCTTTTTCTTCCATAAAACTTGATCCATTTTTAAGGCTACAAATAATAATAAATGATTTTATAAGACCAATGTATAAACACATATTTCTTGGTCACCTACTTTCTATATGCAGACTTTAATTTTAAGAGCTGTGTAAGATACTATGACAACTGAGAGCTAAACGTAGATGCATCATGATCTCTTAGTCTGTTTGCACTGCTGTAACAAAAATTCCATAGACTGGGTGGCTTAAACAACAAACATTTATTTATCATAGTTCTGGAGGCTGGGAAGTCCAAGATTAAGGCACTTGCAGTTTCAGTGTCTGGTGAGGGTCCACTTTCTGGTTCATAGATAACTGTCTTCCCTCTGTATCCTCACGTGGCAGAAGGGGTGAGGGAGCTCTTTGGGGTCTCTTTAGAGACCCCACATCTATGATGGTTCTACTCTCATGACCTAATCACCTCCCCAAAGCCCCACTTTCTAATACCATCACATTAGAGGTTAGGTTTCAACATATGAATTTGGAGGTACATAAACTTTCAGTATCTAGCATGATCCAATGGAAGAAACTATCATTAAGAGAAATATAAAATAGACCAAAATTTTACTAAGAAAATGTTAGTTTTGATAAGATGGATTTGTAAAGAAGGCAGGAATTTCACGAAAGGGAAGAAGTGTTATCTGGTAGGTGAGGCAGTATAAACAAAATAATATAATGGTCATATTTAATGCATATTTTACTTGTTTGGTTCACTGAATGTCAAATAAATTGATACAGCATGAATCTGTCTAAAGAAATATGGTAATATGATATTAAAAAGTATCATCATGGGAATGTGCTACAATGTCTACCTTCTAAGTAACCAGTAAAGAAAATTAAATTTTAAAGAATCAATTTCAACACTATGAAAGGAGTATTTGGGCTGCAGTATTCTATTTTCATTTAATGTATAAGCAGAGTATAAATGAGATTATTTAATGAGGAAGCTGAGTAATAGAGATTTGTAGATGGGATTCCAGAAAGACTTAGCACACTGCATTTGTGCCCAAATTTTTCCCTGTTTAGTCAATAATGCTTTTAGTTTCTCAATCCAAGATTTACTCTAACCTAAACATATATTACCTATTCTAGAATTGCTCCTAAATAGAAATATCTATGGAAATAATCACTATGCAGAATTTGTGTCCTTGGCACCAAATTTGCTATAAATTACTTTATTATACTCTTAGATTGAAGACAGACAAAATACCTAGAAAATGGGAAATTTTACAAGAGGTAAAAAGCAAAGGAGAGCAAAATTACTTTAAATTAATAGGGAATAAAAGCTGGCTAAAGCTTTAGAGCAGTGGATCCTGGAGAATAATGGAAGAGTATGAAAAAATTTGATTCTTACAGAAAAGGATACAGGAAGGAAAAGAGCTTCCACAAAAAACTTGGTGTAGGAAAAATTCCACTTTCATTCATTGAGTTGTTACTGAGCTTTCTACTAAGCTAGCTACTGGAAATACACAGATGAAAAAAGAATAGTAGCCCATTAGGGTCCCTCATGATTTAGCTTTAGGTGGAATATAAATTATTTTTTAAAATCATAAATTAAAGGGTTACAATAAATATATGGAAAGATAGGAGCCACAAACTTTATTACAGATATATTGCAAAGATACTTGACTTAGAATGAGTTTATCATTTCCAATAATTAGCTAAGCCTACTTCACCTTGAAAAAATTCTGTTTTAGAGTTTGTAATCGAACACTGTATAGTGTTCAATCACGAGAAATTGTCGGTTTGGGCCTCTTTAGTGAAGGATTTTTTTAAGAGTCTGAGAAGCAAAATTTTATAATTGAAAGTAAACAGTCTTAGTGTTTAAAATGATATTGTTATTCACCTCCACATAAAGAATCATCTCAACAGCAAGATTGTGTTGTTCTTGTTCCATGCATGAAGAATTCAGTTTATCAATCAGTTTTACTTTATCCTAAAAGTGAGCCAATGTTTAATTGCTTCATATCCATAATTGTATTAACTATGAATAAATTGTTTTAGAAAAAAAATTTTTTCTATGGCACAAAGGAGATTAATTACTAAAAGACAATAGCGATTCTTTAAGATCAATCAAAGATGCAGAACAGCATGGCCATCTAATGAGGATTCGGCTTCATTAACTTTCCCCAAATCTCATTTGTAATATGTATTCAATTCCCAGAAAGATAAATTTAATCAACCCAATAGTGTGCGGATTTGTTTCCATCACCCTTACCCATTATCTAACTACAATCTCAGCTCCTTTTCAAACTGTGATACTATCATATCAAATATTCTCTGATAGAGCTTTGAGCTATTTTCAATAAAACAACAAAACCCTCCCAACATCCTTAAATCCATCACCATTTCCTCTTGACATTACGAAAAAAATCAACTCATAGAATCATATATTATTAGAGATTGGAAAGGATCTTAGAAGTCATTGGATCCATCCCTCTCACGTTACAGAATGAAAAATTAGATTATATAAAAAACTTTTCTGTTTGGGCATTAAAAAGTCAATAAGGGCAATCCAAACTATTTGTCTTGGAAAGAAAGGTATGCTACTGAACGATACTACAAAATTACAAAGTGTGTTCAATTGTAAGCACAAGTAAGAAATTCACATTTAATAAGCATATTATTAATGGGAGCAATAATAAACACTATGCTAATAAAGAAGATAAAGGTACATAAAACCTTGCACATAAAAGCATGATCTATAGAGATACGCTTTTCTTTTCTCATTCTAATCTCACGATCCCCTTATTACACAATCATTTACCAAGAACTTATAAAGAGAAATAAGAGCTAAGGGGTCACAAAATTATTCATTTGCCTTAATTATAATTAGAAAATATGTATAAATACAAACTTATTAATTGTATTTTTTTTTACTTTTTAAGATGCATTTTTGCATCTGTTCAATCTAAGAATTCTAGCATACATATTCA
>NW_012147797.1:776825-777756 GCF_000956105.1 Propithecus coquereli | reverse complement strand
ATTTCTGAATCTAAAGGGAATACGGGGACTGCATAGGGAAAAGGCAGAATAAAGACAGCAGGTATAACAGAAAATGATTACGATTAATAATGAATTCCTTCTAAGGAAAGCAAATCCTGTTAAATAGAAGTCCATTTTGTTCAGGTGTACATCTAGTTGGGTTTACTTATGCAAGTTTGAGGATCAAGTTAAGATAACCAGAATTACTCTGCATAAGGAGAAATGAAATTACAAGTGATTGGGATGGCGTATTCTGGTCTCCTGCAGTCATATTTTGGAGTGATGTGTCCTGAGTCCCAGCAAAAGAAGACATTTCAAAGTGTCATATATAAGTAGAATCCATAGAGTGAGAGACAAGTGACAATTTCTCACTTGGGAGATAGATAGATAAATGGGAATTTAATTTTTATTTAATTTCAATTTGATATAACTTTTGTGGCACAGGCTTAAATCCCTTTTTTAACTTTCCCCAGGAATATTTAGCATCACACCTATGATCACTTTGGGAAATTGAAGAAATGTGTAGTCCCTTTTGGGCCAACGAAGTATTATATATAAGAAAGAGAACACAAATGTGGAAGCAAAAGTTTGACACAAAAATGCCAGTCATTTTTTGTTAAAGCCACAAAATCTGAAGGAAGTACTTTCTGAGGGAAATGTTAAATGCTCAGTTTGAGATTTGGGGGTGCATATGGAATCTGGGATTCTGGTGAGAGATCTCAATATTTGGATATGAGGAACGAGAGCTTAAAAAAACAAAAAGACATTAACTTGGTAGTCATCTTCTTATATTTGAAAATTTCTGATGTGATAACAGAAGACACAGGACTATCTGCCGAGCAGTTGGCCTCAGCCAGAGGGAGTTGATTTAATACTTATTATTCCATATCTTTATTTCAGCTCCTGACCTGTACATTTCCCAGCCAACTCC
>NW_012147797.1:772090-773880 GCF_000956105.1 Propithecus coquereli | reverse complement strand
TTGGCTGCAGAGAGTTATAATTTGCAGTGGATGAGTGGGGAGGAATTCCAGCGCTGCCCCTGTCTCTTGGGGAGCTTTAGCAGTTCTGAAGGAATTCTCCCACCGCATATTTCTAAATATAGTCATTTAGCAATGGTGATTCCTTCCCCAGCTAGTCAGTGAGCCTCTCCACGAAATCTGGATTCTGACCATCTACCACCAGGACCTTTTGGTTGGGGACATCTTGACCACCACCAAGTACATTCTTTGCTTTTTATCAAATAGCCTCAAAGTAGGAGATTAGGTAAGGCCAGAACTATTAACAGATTTTGGAGCCATTTTGCAAGTCCTACATATATGGTCTAATAGTCCTCTTTAGAGTATGGATACTTCACATTCATAATCCTTAGCCTTGAGGCCTAGCCGAAATTTCCAGACAGGAAGAGTGCTGTGTTCACAACCAGTTTATTGTGCTATGAGGTTTGCATTTTATCATAAGGACAATGCCACTGAAGAAGTCTATGAGGGATGCTTGGAAAGACAGACTGGAGTGGTTAGGTAGATAGCAGGGGGATTCCGGGTCTCCTAGGGATGAAAATGGGTTCCTTACCTTAGTGCTGCCTCAAGCAATTGCCCCACCTGAGAAGAAGGACAACGGAGGACCCCAAGCTCTACCTTGCTGCTGCCCCACCTTAATCCAGTCCCAAGCAACCGCCATACCTAAGGGAGAAGGGAACACCCTACCAATTTACCAATGAGAACTTAGCATGCCAATTGCAAAAGAATGCAGAGCACTCTCTAGCCCATGGGACAAGCAGCATAGGTAGAAGTGAATCTCAGTTCCAGCTCAGAACCTACACTCGCAAGCACTAGAGAATCTGGAAGGTGACTTAGCACAAACTAAGGCTAATTATCATGTCATTAGCTTAAATCTAAGTTGTGGTTCATGCTCTGCCCCCTCCATCATGGGCTTACAGAGAGGTTCACAGGAGATCTGCATGCACAGTAAGACTCAGGTCATATAACTCCCAACTGTCCATCAAAATGGTTCCATGATGATGTCTGAACCATGGGGAGGTCCCTATGCAGACACTATAAAATAAGACCCGGACCATAACCAAGCTCTTTTGCTATGACAGAGGGGTCTGGTCTTCATCTGTGGCATATGTATCTTGCTCTTGCTCTATAATGCTATATTGTTCCCTCTCAAAAATTTCACCTCATGCTTGCCTTATTTTGGTATGTCTGGTCATTCTTTGGCCAAGAGTACATGAAGAACACAGAATGAGACTGCCAAACCTAACAGAGGGACATATCAGAGGTAGGAATTCCTATTAGGTAGCTATTACACTGTTATAATAGAGAAAAAAAACAACAAGATCCCAGATCAAACTAGTGGCATTAGGAATGGTGATGTGGGAAAAGAGTTGAGAAATAGTAAGGAGAAAGAATTGAGATTATTTGAGCCTAGAGATGTTGTTTTTGGTTTATGGTTCATTAGTTCATCTGTTTGTAGATTTGTTTGCCTTTAAGAAAGAACAAGAGAAAACAGGAATAGCTGACAGAGATGAGCAAAGTCATTAAAGAGTCAGGAAAAAGATCCAAGAGAAGATTGTCAGCCTTGAGCAAAATAGAGTCCAATTTACATGAGTCAGAAAAAAAGGAGATGGATGAAGGGATTTCGGATGAGAATAGGTTGGGCAAAAGAAATTGGGTAGTTCTCACCTACTTTTTTTACATCTGAATAGAGGCTAGTTACTTTAAAATGAAAGAGGATGTGTGGTACAGTGGGAAGAAAGCAGGTTTGAAAT
>NW_012147797.1:766990-770970 GCF_000956105.1 Propithecus coquereli | reverse complement strand
TTAAATGTCAGGGTCTGTGCTGAATTCCAAGTACAGAGAGAGGATCCCAGGCCCTGTCTGCAATGAGCTCATAGTCCCTGGAAATCCCATTCATTTCTATACCCCAGAACAAAACAACAATAAACGGATATCACTTGCTGTGAACCAAGCACCGCGCTAAGCACTCCACAGGTAGAACCTCAATTGATTGGCACAAAAACTCTATCAGCTGGTACCACTAAGGCACACGTTTTGCAAATGAGGAAACCAAGGCACAGAGAGGTTAAAAACCCAGAGAAGCAGTGGGATGGGAGGGGTAAATCAGTGGGGTACAAGAACACTATGTTCCTGTCTTGGCTTGGCCACAGACATTCTGTATGGGTCCTAGGCAAGTTCTTTCCCCTCTTTGCACCTTAGCCTCACTGCCTGCAAAAGGGACTCACGGAGCTCTATGAGCTACAAGGAACCTAAGGCAGCGTTTCCCAAATACTATTATCCCCAAATAAGAGAAAGAGCTAGGGAGTTTCCAAATATCTTGATAGCATGGTGGGATCCCAGACCGCTTAAATCAGAATGTCTGGTGGTGAAAGCCGGGCATCTGTTTTTATTCAGCATGCTTAATGAATCTGGGTTGCTATCTACTTTAGTGTGAGAATGAGAAAACAAGCAGCCTATTCTATTTACATTCGAACACAAATAGATATTTGGGACTCGATTTTTTTTTTTTTAAGTGGATACCACCCTTGCACTTTGGATCACCATCAAGGAAAACAAAAGGGATTGTGGAGAGGAAACTCTAACAAAACCTTAATCTTCTACTCCATTCATATTATGCTGCTCCAGTGAAAGTGAGTTTGTGATAGTCCTTTTTATTCAAAACTAACAAGTCATAGTTTTGTAGGTGTGAATTATGCAAAGGTATATATTACCCCATTTGTTAAGAAAATTTGGCTTTGTGAGGAGTTTCACTTAATGCTCAGAGTTGGGGTTGTGCTGATTTGTTCTCATTTCCTCACATTTATAAGGAAGGGTCTGGATTTCCTTTGCCTCTGTCTTTATAGAAAAGCAAATATGCAAACATCTTTCCTCCTAGACACCTGCGATTCTAATTTATAGCAGTAATTATCACAAGCATTGTGTTCTCTGTGATATCAACTTGTTTAAAGAGTGAGGTATTATTTACATATTTTTATTTTCACAGATTTATTTTGCTTTCACTAGCCTGCATTTACTTATTAGTTTATTTGCATTAATGAGTCAATTACATTAATATTATTCTATTTGTGTTCAGTCTGTGAGTATAGTCTTAATATATGGTATGTTACATAGGCTCATAATAAGAGCAAGAAACATATTTTAGAAAAATTAATGAAAAGAGAATGCCTTTTTAGATTATGTTATAGCTAATGTTAACTGTTTAAGTAATTAGATTTCTTTTATCATAAATGAGCATAAATTTGGGGGCTCTGGAACATGTAGGAAATGTTTTGAAGTAATTCACCTTAAAAGCTTTTATTCAGTAATGAATTATGTTGGCTTTGTGGGAGAACTTTATATAAGATACTTCAGTATACAGGAGCAAAGATTCTAATTGCTTCTGAATACTTCATCTTTAGCCTTATTTACTTTAACAGAGAGAAATTAGAAACTTTTTTTTAGCTAAAACATATCTTCAAATTGAGTTTTCTTTGGTAGTTTCTCATAAAATCACACATATTCCCATTTTATGATCCAGCAATCCCAATTTTAGACATATAATCCCCCATCCCAGCAAAATAAAAGCATAAATCCACATCAAAAAGATTCATAGAAGAAGTTTCACTGCTATTCATAATAACAAAAAAAGAGTCAGAAACATGAATGTACATCAGCATGAGAATGGATACACAAATTGTGGTATATTAATACTCATTAATAAAAAAGAAGAGATTACTGCCACACACAACAAAAATGAATCTCAAAAGCATTATGCTTTGTGAAGACATACAAAAAGAATACATATTGCATAATTTCATTTTATGAAGTACAAGAATACGGAAAACAGATCTAAAGGACAACAATCAGAACAGGGTTTGCCTGAGGTTGGGAACAAACTATAATTTTCTTTCAACAGGAAAAAATGTCTAAACATATGTGTGTATACACATACATACATATACATTTATATTACAAAGCCTGCAGCAAAATATGGTATAGAAATTACTGACATGCTTAACGTTCTTTTCTTATAGACCCAAGTAGAATGTGTATATTTAGTAAAAAGAAAGGGTCATCCAATAGAGCTTTGAGTATAAATACTTATATACATGTACCACTGATATGATAGTGACATAAATATCTATAAAGTATTCATGCATTATAATATTAGAATATGCCTTTGGGTGATAAGATAACGAGATTTTTAATTTTTGTCCTTAAATCATTCTTCATTGTCTTATTTTCTTTTAATTTTTTCTAAAAGTGTATGTCTATCTTGAAAAAGAATAAATATAGCCAGTTGAGTTTAGCCTTATTTCTATCTCCTCCCTGATGAATAAAGAACATGAGTGCTGTACATTACTTGTATGACTTTGGACTTACACCATGGTATTTTATATAACCTTTCTTCATTTGCTATTAATTTATTTCTTGAAATTTTTTATAATCCTTTATTTTGATCCTTTCATATATTACTTTATGTCATGAAATGTTGCCAGTTGGTGAACATACCCTATTTACAGACTATTCCATCCTTTTGAACATAATGCATTCCTAAAAAAGAGTGTAAACACTAAATATGCAAAAGGACATGCCAGGAGAAATGACATGTGCGAAACCATACAGTGATTTAGAAATGTGAAGCTGTTTAGCTCATCTAAGTAAAGCCAATTATACAAGAAAGACAATGATATATGCAGCTTTCGAGATGAGAAATCCTGTGAGTGAGGAGTGCTAGTGCATGTGCATGCATGCATGTATGTATGTTATTCATGGATAATAAAGATGTGCACTTTATGAATGGTTCTTAATAAAACAGTTTTTAAAGATTCTCAAAGTATATATGGTTATTAATTATTACAATATCTCTGCTACTAGGTGACTCCATTCACTTTCCAGTGCCTCTTATTCACTCACTCAACAAATAAAGACAGGAGACCATTGGATACCAGGCACTGGGAGAGATGCTCGTGGCTCAGCAGGGACTGGGCAGGGCTTACCTCCATGGGGAAGAGAGAGCAAACAAGTAAACCTGTGTGCTAAGCACAACAAAGGAGGAGTTGAGGGTGTCAGAAAAGGAAGGTCAATTTTATGAAGAAAGAGGAGTGCTCATTGGTAACGCTAAAATCTCACAGAGAATTTTGGTAAAGCTGTGTTGTAGGTAATTTGCTTTCAATTTTCATGGTTCTAGTCAGGCTTGCTTTAATCACCACAGAATGCTCCCAGTACCATTTACGAAAATACTTCAAACAATACATTATGTGTCTGAGTAATTTGACCAGCATCACAGACTCACAACGTCACTTAGTAAATATTACCAGATTATCAAAAGTGACGTGAAGCTGTGGGACAATGTTGCTGCTTACTCAGTTCCCCTTCACGTGACCAGGCTCACTCCACCCCCAGCTACGGTGAGCGTCAGCAGCTACCCTTTCTCTGGAGAATGAACCTCAAGTGACCAGACTGTCTCTAGGGGGTTTGCCACCCTTTCCTGGTCCCCACCCCTTCCCCATGGAGCCTATAGCCAACGACTGATTCACATGGGAACGAACACACGAGGCCGGCTCCCATCCCTGATGTGAGACCAATTTTGTGGTACAGTTCATGCTAAGCATTCCTCGTGGGATCAGGATGAACTGAATCTTCTAGCTGAAACCATGTCCTTCCTTAGCTATTTCCCTAACCCGTCTTGCTGTCCTCATTCCCTTACCGGTTTTTCCTGAGATCAAAGAAGAATTTCAATTTCAGGCTCTGTTTCTAGGAGGCCTGCTCTAAAACAATGATACTCCTTCTGAAAAAATTAT
>NW_012147797.1:743580-765790 GCF_000956105.1 Propithecus coquereli | reverse complement strand
AACCATGTATATTTTATTTTCTTTCCTAGTTTGTCAAATGGTAACAATACCGCCACTGCTAAAACCTTCAATAAACCAAATTAGATTTTTATAAACTTAGGAAATAAAATAATTGGCTCCATCCAAATAAAATATTTAAAATATGCCATAAAAGATGCAAACTTAATTGCAAAAAAACAGTTTCTGTTCTGTTTCTTCAGGCAATGCCTGAGGCTTATTACCTCTTTTCTAGGTCTCAGAATAGCAGGTGTAACCAGTGCATTTGGTGATGAGGTATAATAGCAGGATACCAAATTTAAAAGAGGATAAAAATTATTGTTCCAGTAGTGACAGTACCGACTTACAATGACAAGTCACAGGGTATACTGAAATATATAGAAAGATACAAATACGTTTTCATGTGTATGTGTTATAGCTAAAAACTGAAACAAGAATGAAGAATTATAATTATTCATTAATTGTTTCACCAGTTCTATTTATAATATTCTTTAGAGAATAAACATCTTTTTTTAAAACCATATAACTTTAGACTTATTTATAAAAACAAATGAAAACAAGGAATGCATTTATTGGATGGAATTTAAACATATTAAATTACAGAAACCTCCTTTCCTGGTAGACCTGGTGATTGTAAATGTTCTCAACACAGGCATGGCGGGATTTTGAGGCAGAACAAGCCCTCATTGTACAGGACTATCCCTGGCTCCATCCACTGCCACCAGCCTTCACTGTGACAATCAAAACACCCTCACATATTTTCAAAAATTCTTGGAGTTGTGATGGGGAGGGCCAGGAGGGGTGAAAGGCTGTTATATCAGCCCCTGGTTGAGAACATGATCATAGGGGTTGGAATGAAGCAGGCTGAATTCAGTAAACCTGGTCCTACTCCCATGGCAGCACTGCGATGTTAGGCAAATGAACCCCCTCTGTGTCTCAGTTTACTCTTCTGTAACATGTGTGTAACAGTAGCAGTCCTCAAGCCTCTCAGAATCATCCCATGGGTCAAATGAGACAGTCACAATAAAAAGACTTTGTAATGTATCCAGTGCCACCCCAAACTGTAACATTTGTTTCAGTTATTCTATGCGGTACTTTTCATGTTTAATTGGAGAAAATTTGAGGTTTAAAAAAAAGTATGTATTACTGCCTAATTTGCACACAAGTATACTAATTTGGGGGCTCTGATTTTTTCAGTTATCAGGCCGGAAGCAATTCTAATCCTCGACCTTGTGCTACAGCCTTAATGAGACCACACAGTCAGTCGGTGGTAGCTCCAGAAATGAAGGGAAAGAAGCTGGTATTTAGAAATTTAATAACCTCCTATAGGTTTGTTCTGAAAAATCCAGTCTTGCTTAAGTGGCAGCAACAACAATATGCCCATTTAAATTAACTGCTGTGGATTTAGGAAATTACAGATTCTTCCATTCCATAGATTGTTTTCTATGTTTCTCTACACACACACAGACACACACACAAGTCACACATGGTATGTTGCTAGCAAGGGTATACCTAAGTAATAAATTCTCTCTTTTCTTCATTACTGAAGTTGAAAGATCCTTCTCTGCTCTCCTAAGAAGCTTATATAGCTGTCCAACTTTTAATGACAAATAACAACGTGTCACATTTTGATTTATTATGAACTTACACCATATACCTTAAAGGCGAGAAAAGGTGGCTGTCACTTTATACAAAGAATGGTGCTTCTACAATACAGTGACAGAATTCACAGTCTAAGTGTGATAATGCAAGAATTACTAAGAAAGACTCAATTTTAGATTTGTTCTTTAAAATTACTTTTTAAAATGTTTAATATGCATTATATATGAGTATGTATAAACATGTGTGTATATAATACACATGCATAGTATCTGTATCTCATGCATATGAAGGATTATAAATTCTATTTTTTGATATGAGTTCTTATTTCATAGCATTAATGACTTGATATCATTCATAATTGATCATAAATCTATAAAATTTACATTAAAATATTATAGGCTGATTGTTCAATTTACCAAATTTATTTTTTGTCATTTCTGTCACACAAGATATATCCAAAGAGCTTGGATTCAAATATAAAATTGTAATTAGATTAATACATCCACAAGTTAACTCCTCATGTGTTTTTCAGTAAAAATATACATTTTTCAACAAAAATTATGTTACTTAAGTGACCCATTCTTCTTCAGATTCTAAATATATTATTCGTATAACTCATTTTAAATTTGCTTCTACAGCTGTTAATGCTAAAAACTACTGAAAATAATTTTAAATTCATCTTCATTTTATCAGAATTATCACCATTCATTATCATTATCCAATTTTGTCAATTTATGTTTATCCAAGAAAAGCCCAACTACACAAAATTTTAGTTAGGAGGAATAAGTTCAAGAGGTTTATTATACAACATGGTAACTATATTTAATAACAATGTATTTTTGAAAATTGCTAAGGGAGTAGCTTTTGGGTTCTCACCATAAATGAATAAGTATGTGAAACAATGCATATGATTACTTAGCTTGATTTAGCCATTCCACAGTGTATACATATTTCGAAGCAACATATACACAATAAAAATATACAATTTTGTCAATTGAAATTGATTCATTTTTAAAAAGAAAAACTCAACTTATATATAAAAACAATTTCCAGTGATTGCACTACAAATGTAATTTCCCATATTTTTCATCAGTGAAGCAACCGCAGATTTAAACACACAAGTATACAGAAATACACACACACACACACACACACACACACACACACACACACACATACACAGCTTTAAAGAAAAACCTGCAGAGAACATTTCAACCAAATATATCTGGGGAAAATTAAACTGGGAAATGGAGACCATTCATGGATTCTCAGTACACTAGCAAACTCCCTGTTTCTACTTTTCATTCTGTGAAAGCTGTCATAAATCTATGTTCACTGATCCACTTGCATTTGGCATAAGGGTTGGTAGATTATTTATCGAAGGGATTTCTGTCAGACTGGGATTAAGATGTCCTAAAAATTCCCAAGTGGGCAATTCATCACAACAGAATTTTGAGAGTGAAAAGAGAGCCACAATAGACCTTGGTAGCAAAGTGGAAGTGAGTGATAGGTGAACTGAAACCCTCAGCTTAATCTAAAGAAAGCAGACAACATATACCAAGGGTGTCAATCAAACCACCTCATAAGCACCCTCATGAATATGAAACAGGGAACAAACAGATTGGTTTTTCTTCCCTTGTTCCCAACAGTTATAAGAGATAGATTCCAACACTAATGAGCTTGTTTCTGTATATATGCCAGGAAAGTTCTATCTCTAATTTCTTCTTATAGTCAAAGAAACAAAAACACGCCTTAGTTTTGAAATAATGGAGGTTGTGCAATGTTTTACTGTTGCCAAATTGTTCCCCTATATAGCCAGTGCCACATTTTTGCACTGTGTGAATCAAATGAATCTTGCTTCTTTGTTTCTAAAAATTAACAAACTAAAGGATATTTTTGGCACTTTCAGACCAACATTTATAACACAACCTAAAAATAACCCCAATCTAAGTGTGACTCTTAAATCATTATGCTAAATTTTAAAAATTAAAAAGAGCTGTTAACAATAAGGCAAATGGCACTATTTACCAGATTCCTTGTTGGAGATTAGTAGTCATTAAGTTAGTTAAAATTTCTCAAATACAAAATCAATTTTTTTCACAGAGTCTAATATAAATAAATGTATAGTCTCCAGGAACAGTGCCTAGCAAACAACATATACTGTACAAGTATTTGTTGAATAAATGAATCGAGAAGGTAATTTATAATGGGTTGTTTCCTTTATTAAAATTAGTTCAGAACAGCCATCTTTAAAATTGTTGAATCTGCAATAGTTTGAAACTTTAATTTGAATCTTATTTCAAGTATTCCTCATCTACTACATTTATTGCTTCTGGTATGTGATATACTCAAAGATGTCAGCATGAAAAAATTAAATAGCTCTGGAAAAATGGTGACAACATTGAATTTTCAGGTCTCCTGAAGTATCTCTAAGATGGAATTTTCTTTGAGTCAGGGTGGGACCTGAGATTGTTTTTCCCATACCAGAGAAGTATGGCCAGTAATTTTTAACCTTGATCGGTGACTTTGGTAGTGAGGGGTCATATGAACTGGGAATTAGAGTTTAGATTATGGGATGGGTCTCCGTGAAGAGGTTACTGGAAATAGCACTGTCTTGGTTTGGAACTTGGATTTCTGCAGAACTATGACTGCTAGTTCAGCGTAAACATTAAGGGATTTCAAAATGTTCATATCCTCAGAGCTAGTAATTTCTCTCTGTCCCTAGGAATAGGTGGGGGGAGGGGGGATAGTCTAATGCCCAAAGTTATTTAACAGAAGAATTACCTCACCATTCTATTGTTTTTTTCCCTATTAAAATTTGAAAACAGAAAAATTCTGAAATTATATACAATACATGTTTGCTTAACAAATGGGGTAAATACTATGGATTAGAACAGTAATAGTATATATAGTAGCAAAAAATTACTAAGGTTTTTGTGTGCCAGACACTTAAACAGCTTTAAAACAATTTTCCCATATGATGTAATTGTCACAAAAGTTCTATTATATAGATACTATTTGCATAAAATATTTTTGTTTATATTTTTGTTTTCTGTCTGTATAGCATCTCTTATAATAGCACCTCGATTTTTGTTGTGAGGCTCCTTCTAGAAATCTCTTTCTCAATTGATTTGCTTTGCGGGCAAGAAGATTTAGTTAATAAGGCATATAACCAGGACTAGTCAAACACTCCATTATCCTGACCAGAATGATGAGTACAAGAATAGACAAGGGCCCCAAGAAGAGTTGCCAGATCTAGCAAATAAAAATATAAGATACCTACTTCAATTTGAATTTCAGATATACAATGACTTACACTTTTAAAAATGATTCATTGTTTATCTGAAATTCAAATATAAGTGCTACACTGAATTTTATCTGGCAATTGTACAAGGAGCAATGGTAAGATTCAATCCAAGACTTATTCTGAACCATTGGACAAGAGGCACACCATTTTTTCCCTGCAATTGACAAATTTGTAGAACATATGCCTAGAATTGCTGTGTTCCATCTTTTATTCAACATGGGAAAATTCCACCAGGGAATAATGCCTTCATAGATAATAGCAGAGCCAACGTTCTGATGACTGGATTCAGTCAGGATTGAAACCACTGGGCCTCTAAACTTTGTCTGAATTGGCACAATTCAAAGTTACCATCCTGATTTTTTTTTTTATTGAAACATTTTTGTTTATATCGCATGGGACTAAATTACCCTTTTCTAATGTGTCATTATCATCCCCATGAAGATGAAGATAGTGTTTGATATTTAAAACAAGAAATCTAAGTATAATATCCTAGTTCTTAAACAATATTCTAGACTGAATTGCTAGAATACAAATATATAGCATGATAAAGTGCAAATAGTTCTCTTAAAAAATATTACACATACAAAGAGAGACACCTTCTTGAGGAGCCAGTCTCATTTAGGCTGGCAGAGTATAGGATCCCTCCGGTGTACGCATGAAGCTGATATACCTAGGGGCAGTAGTAGGTCAGTACAGCTCTAAACAATACAGAAGAAACTCAGCTCCCCTTCCTCAACTGTTTGTACGTCTATAAAGGTATATTTTTTCTCACTCCTAATTACCTAGTAGATTTGAAATACAAGCTCACTAAAAAACTGAAAACCTAAGTAAAATCTGTTTTCAATTAAACTTGCTTTCAGTTAAAATTATAGAAGAAAACACACCTAAAATACAAATTTGATCATGTTACTCTCCTGCTTATAGGCAAAGTATATTTTTCCTATGTTGACATGTAAGAATTTCAATTTTCTAAAAGCGTTGAATCCTAGCCACCAGACCACCAGGGAAGAATTTCAATTTTCTGGCCACTATCTATTTTTCTGTTCTCATCTTTTGTCATTCACTACTTGTACTTGCTGACTTGTCACGTGGGAATTCAGCCATTTTTCTTTTAAACTTCAAAATATCCTCTGCTGTTCTGTGTACTTGTAATGCCCTGCTCACCCCTTCTCCACCTGTCTGCTGCTGCTCAGGCTGTTATAACAAAATACCATAAACTGTGTAGCTTTAAGCAACAGAAATTTCTTTATCATAGTCCTGGAGAATGGGAAGTCCAAGGTCAAGGTGCTAGCAGACGCTGTGTCTCGTGAGGGCCTGTTTTCTGGTTCACAGATGGTACCTCTCGTTGTGTTCCTACATGGTGAAAGGGACTAGCTAGATCTTCGGGGTCTTTTTTATAAGAGTACTAATCCCAATGATGAGGGCTCTACCTTCATGACCTAATCAAATCCCAAAGGCCCCACCTTCTAACACCGTCACCTTGGAGGTTAGGATTTCAACATATGAATTTTGCAGGGACATAACCATTCAGTTCATTGCAACACCAGAATACTTCCTACTCACATTTGAAAAGTAAACTTACCTATCGCCTCTGAGAAAGCCTCCCTACTTCGTTATCACCCATCCTAAGTTGGTGAAATAATGCTCTTCTGTTTATAATAAAGTTCAATGGATAAGATGCCTCTTTCATTCTGTATCATACCCTCTCACTAACCAGTCATTGGATGCAGGTTCCCCTCAGGGAGGAGGCAAGACCTTCGATAAGGTGGCTTTTTTTGGCCAAAGGCCATCAAGTGTCAACACTCCCAGCCACTAGGAGCATAATGGCCTCAACCCTCAAGGAGTTCTGAGTGGCGCAACACAGCACACAGTACTCAACCTGGAAGTTATGGAAGTCTTCGACGAAACTATATCATCGAAAATCAGAGAAAATGTTCCATAACATATAATAATGGCCGTAGTTGACACATCCATTTAAAATGAAAAGCAGTATAAATGATTGCAGCAAATCTTTGTACAAACAATGGATTCAGTTTACAATAAATCCAAATTACTCCGTGGAGCAAATTAAGTATCAAGAAAATCAATTAACTCTTTAATTTCCACATAACACCCTTGAGACCTAAAAGCATTTATAAACCTCCAAAGGGTTTAACTATTTCAAAGCAATCTAAATGATAGCATATATCATTTCAGCTTTATCAATAGTCTCTTCCTTTGGGAGAAATGTTAACAAAAAGAAATATCATTTAAGTCAGCGTTCCAAAGAACAATTAATTTAAAGAAGGTTTTATAAAAGCAGTTAGCTATGTATCAGAACAGTAACAGCGAGCAGGAGATCTGATCCTTTCACTACAAATACATCAAGAACCTGAGTCTCGGAATTTACATTTCACATTCCATGAAAATAAATGCAATATTTTTCAGAAACTTGAAACATGATTTAGCAATAAATATTATCTGATAATATAATTAAGTTCTAATGTAATTCATGTATGAGTTCTTTTATAACTTTTTCATGCTATACTTTTTCATTTATTTATTATACCCTGATATATTAGGCATTTAATTTTTAATTAGTACTTCTTTAAAACCTAATGCCCTAGTCTTTTAATTGCATCGTATTTTCTTAACCATCATTTCTTCTTTTATGCCAAAATTACTTTCATAGTAATCATTTTCTCAAAGCACTAAAATTCTTAATTTATTTCACCGAAAAAAGAATGTTTTTCTAATTAGTTCTGCTACAATTTTTGCATCTTGTTTTTATAATCAGATGCATTTACTCTGATATGCCATATCAAATTCTGGGCAAAATAAACATTTCCTATTGCCCAATTCAATTAGACAAAAACAAAATGACACACGATAAATCTTAATTGTGCCTTAGAAAATAATTTTAACTGGTCAAAAATCATTTTGCCTCAAATAGAGATCTTTCTGCTTAATTCACTTTTCACTTTATCACAGATTCTTGGCCATATTGTCTAAGTATAAAACTATGACTCTTCTTTCTTTATATAGAGACTGGGAAACAATCAAATGTATGGAAAAAAGCGCATCTCAAATGAACTCTGGGTAGAAATAATTTTTCACATATGGTATGTCAGTTCAGCATCAATTTGAGGAGAAGTTCCCAAGTCTAAAACAACCCAATGGAGAGGTCATAAGGAAATCAGAAGTGAGAGCCTGCGAAACAGAGACTGGCAAACTAGTTTCATGTCTTGAACAAAGGCACGTCTTTGTAAAGCAACGCTGTATTGAATTTCTGTTCCAGCATATTTTAAAAGTAATAGGTAGCTTCTCTTTTCCTTTCCACTCCCTGATATTCACTCTCCTTTTTGTTTCCAAATATTCCTATGTTGTTTAAATTTCTCACCACACGAAGCAAATCTTTCTAGACAGAGTAATAATAACAGTAGAATATGAAGCAGTTTATCAAAATCAATTTGGTTTGCTACATAGTCATGCAATATTTTATTATAAATATTCCAAACTTTCCTTTTCTAAAAATCAAACTGCTGATTTATTCTTCCTTCCATGAAGCATTCTGGACCTTAAAGCATCACAACAGTAAGGCAGTTTATTCCTAAGAATGGTTTCATTTTGTCAAATATGTCTATCAAAAGACCAGAGACTCCGAGCAAAATCAAGTAGCTAGAGAACAATGAATCCAAAAGTAGAAAAGATGTCCTAGATAGCAAACAAACCTCTATAAATAAGCAACTAATAAACTACAAAGATGGTGATGAATACATTTTTAATTGGACCATATGATATTCTTTTTATGTCAAACCAGTGGAGATTATCTTATGGCCATGTACTTTATAAAGAGCTATTCCCTTTCTCTTGATAATGCCTTTACTATCTCCATTAATGACAGAAGCTCAGGGTCTTTTTACTGATACAATCTTTCTGTCCAGCCTAGTTTATGAGTAGTGATTTCTTAATTTGTTCCTCTTAAGCATCTTTTTCTGGACCCTTAAAACAATAAATACACCTTGAATTAATTGTAAGTCACACACACACACACAGGATGACAGTATGATAGTAAAGCTATAAGGAATAAATAAAAGAGGAAGCCAGTCAGAATAAACAGAAATCAAGATTTTTACTTCATGTTATTCTGATGTGTACAACATTCTGCCTTATTTTTTCAATATCAGGAAAAAGACTGCCTTTAACATAAAGAAATCTCATATCCAGGTTCATATAAATTCAATATCTTTCCAAAATCAACTAAAAAATTATTTTAAAATGAAACAGTGGCAGGAAATGCCATTTCAGGTAGAACTATAATTTCAATAGTTTTACTGCAATTATTATATTGTTGCCCCAAACTCAAACTCCACCAATATTCATGGTGAGGTTTCATAAAAATATATTATTTTTATTATCATAATAAACACAGGCCTATCTTATTAATTTAAAATAAAATAAATGGAAATATAAATGTAAAGTTATTAAATATCAGAATAGGTTCAAGGGTAAAAATATCACTAATCCTTCATTTTGAAAACTACTTTTCAGTTCTTTCATCATTGTTGTTGCCTTCATCATCATCAACCAAACCTAACATGTATTGAATTTTTTTAATGTGGAGACACTATGCTAGGGCTTCACCAAGACTACATTATTTAATTCCCAGGACAACCTTTTCAGATAGGTACTATTTTTATCCTCATTTAAGATATAAGGAAACAAATGCATAAGGAGGTTCACTCTCTTATTCAAGTTCAGACAACTAGTAAGTCTTGAGCCTAGAATAAATCGAGATAGTTTTCCTTCAGACCTAGAACTACTAAGCCTGAAAATACTGCTTCTCTAGTAAATAGCAACGTCATTTGCAGACTGCATTCTGGATCATTTTCTACTTGATAATATTTCCTGGAAAAATAATGGTGTTTTACTATAAAATAGAAGCATAGAATTTTTCTACACTGTACATTTATAGATTTCTTTTGTTTTTTTAGTTAGGGATTTATTAATTTCCAGGAAGGAAGAATGGACCAAAGAAGAGTGATCTAATACCAATGTAAAATTTCTTTTCTCTCTAGCAGCTGAGGAATTGACTCACATGTCCCTCAGTCTCATACGTACACTGCCTTCTGATAGAACGTGATTTGTTTTCTCAAGAAATTTCAGGCATTTCACATAGTTTAAGTTATGCCATGAGCCAACTAAAATCTTGAATATTTACATATTTTGGATTATTAATACTTTTTAAAAATATGTCTACAGCATCAAAATGAAGAAATTAGGCTACAGGTAAGGGAACAGAGCAGGGGAGCTAAGTTTTGCCTAAATAGCCTTCATGGGAGCCTCCTTTTCAGGGCAGCTTTTTCTCTCTATTCTGTGATGTAAATATTAATTTTAAATTATAAACATTTACCAAAAAGATGCTATTAAAATGTATTCACTTGTACAATGACAAAGCCTAAGGAATGAGGCAGTTGCCTAATAAATACTTGTCTAAAAAGTATTACAAGTATTTGGGATTGCAAAGTCTTACAGGAGACCTGTACCATCTATATTCATATAGATAAAAGTAGCACAGCTCAAATCTTCGTAATTGAGCAAAAAATAATTTGACAGTTTTTATTATTGACAATTGTAAACAATTTAGCATACTTCAAAAATTATTTTTATATATTTTTTAAACTTGGAAATTAGCATACTTGATTCTATATATAATTTAATTTTTTTCATATCTTAAATGAAGGCATCGTGATCCTTTTCACCTCTACAATTCTGTTTTCAATATTAACAAAGAGTTGTAAGCTTTAAGCCTTTCAATATTTTTTGCTGTTTACTTGTGATGTTTAATATATAACAATTAGGCCGGGTGCTTTGGCTCACACCTGTAATCCCAGCGTTTTGGGAGGCAGAGGCAGGAGGATTGTTTAAGCCCAGGAGTTTGTGGTTGCAGTGAGCTATGATAATGCCACTGCATTCCAACTGGGGCAACAGAGTGAGACTCTGTTTATATTTATGTGTGTGTGTATTTGTGTGTGTGTGTATATATATATACATATACAAACAATTAAAAGACTATTCACTATCTATTTTATTTATTTTTAAACAAAGAATTGTAGGCAACAGCGTAGGTGGCATTAAGTCATGTTTTAATCATTTTAGGAATATTTTCAAAGCAGTGTCATTTTCTTTGAATAACAAAGACCTATTTTCAGCTTTCTGAAAATTTTTATAAACCAGAAAACTGTCAGAAAAGTTAACATAGTCACTTTAAATCTATGCATGCTTAAATAAAAACTGCATGCTTTATCTTAAATGCCAACTACATTTTAGTTATGAAATATCTAACTAAACTTCTAATCTATGCTTTATGATTCAATTTTATCTTATTTTGATGAGAACATTTAAATATCAATAGTTAAAGGAACCAACCAAATAATATTCATGAAAAATATTTTAGATGTAGAAAAAGGTCTACAGGTTGCCAATGGCTTTTATATTTAGAATCTTTATGAAATCATTTTTCTTTCTCATGATATACAGATCATATTAGGTTTGTTAATTCGATTGATTTGTTCTTTAAAAATAGAAAGCATGGCTTTTGACAACAGCAGAAGTCACAGTCATTAATAAGAAGCTTGCAGAAGATTAGGAGTAGTGATACTTTTTTTCATTTCTCAAGAGAGGGCATGCAGCATACCTTTAAGCTTGTCAATATCTATTAACATCTAGGAAATATTTCAGGCATCTGTTGTCGATCAATACAAAGAAGAATCTGAAAGTAAAATACTTTTGAGAACTTCATTATGCAAGTCCGATAGAAATCAATAAAATGACAGTAATTATTTCTAAAAATTCACAAGATGCAGATTTTGTATTCATATATCAATGTAAATCTACTTCAAAAAATTAGCTGCCTGGCTTTAGATGGATTTTTATTGTGTTTGGTTGAAGTCAATGTACATCTTTAGGTATGGATGACAACTCTGTTCCACCAGCATTTCTTAGATGTTTTGGACTCATGACTTATTCACAATCCTAAAAATTACTGAGAACCCCAAAAAGTTTTTGTGTATATGATTTATATCTATTAATATCTACTGTATTAGAAATTAAGCTGATAATTTACTATTTATTAATTCATTTAAAAAACAGCACCATTATATGGTTTACAATGTATTTTAATGAAAAATAACTAGGTTTTTAAAAAATGACAAGAGTGGCAGAGATATGTGGTTTGAAAACAAACATTTTAATAGCCTTCATAGATAATTGTGGATAATCTTTTGTGATACTACACTAAAACTCAAGAAATAGAAGTTTCTTAAAATTTTTAAAAATTTAGTATAAATACAGAAACTGAAAGCCTATCAATGAACTTTTTACTCTTTTTTACATAAAAATACATAAGTCTATCTTACACATAGAGTGTATCTTTTACACTCATGCGTGAGTTGTACTTTGTAGACCCTCTGAAAGGGTTTTGAGGACTCCTAAATGTCCCTGGACCACATTTTGAGAACCATCTGTTTGAGTGTTTTAATAGAGACAATTTCTAAAACACAGTGGCATTATACACATATCAAATAAATATGATGCTTCAGGACTGAATATTACACAGAAGATTCATTCCTAACACTTTCTCTGCAATGGATTCTTCAGATTCCTATCAGAGCTATGACATAACCTTGGATTTCCATACTTAAGAAAAAGGCAGCTTCACCCTGTTGTTAAATTGTTGTTAAATCAGTTCAATGTTAGAAAAATAATAGTTTACTTCAAATTCTGATAGTACATTCAAATGACTTCAAGACAAGTTATATGATATTTTCTATAATGTTGCTCTTTAAGGCAAATAACCATGAATTTTTGATGAGTTTTGATGAGTTTGGCATCAAAAAAAAAAAAAATCCAAAACCTCTTGTAGTCTGAAAAGCTGAGCAGTTTTGAGTGGTGAAAGGCCTGTCAGCTGTAAAAAAATGAAAATAAGTGCTTCTTTTTAATCTATCTATAACGCCAAAAGTTTTAACAGTATTATGAGGAACCCTATCCCTTACTCAAAAGCAGGACACATTCCTTTAGGTGATGGCAGAATATTGTTTAAAAAATGAGCAAAAAGAGGTCCAGCGTGGTGGCTCATGCCTATAGTTCCAGCACTTTGGGACTGCGAGGCTGAAGTCAGAGGATCACTAGAGCCCAGGAGTTTGAGATTAGCCTGGGCAATAGCGAAACCCCATCTGTACAAAATAAAAAATAAAAAAATTAGCTGGGTGTGCTGGTATGCACCTGTAGTCCCAGCTACTTGGTAGGCTGAGGCAGAAGGATGGCTTGAGCCCAGGAGTTTGAGGTTACAGTGAGCCATGATGACTGCACTCTAGCCCACATGACAGAGCAAGATCCTGTCTCAAAATTTTAAAAAAAGAGCAAAATGAGGATTCTGTGGGAGGTAGGAAGCAGAACAGACCTGTTGCTCACAGAATCCAAAGCAGCAGCCCAAACATGAAATTCAAAGAGAAAACGGCAGAAAGTGGGTGGGCCAAGGACAATGACTACTGCATGGCAGATTTGATGGTACTCAGCCAGAAATGGAACTTCTAGAAGAAATTTCTGAGAGACTAACGACCAGAGGCTGATATGATCCATGGTCAGTTGAGACCTGGGTGGCCAGAGAGAATTATCCAAGACTACAGATATATTACATATTTACTTGTAACTGTAGTCCTATATACCTGTTAATATAGTCATGTAGTTTTCTATATTCTGTTAGAATAAACTAAGATTCAGGATAGAACATCATTTTTAGTTTGAGCCACAGAAAAGTGTTTTTAGGTCCAAGAGTATTGGGAGCCAATGAAGAATGAAAGCTGTTTTACTCCATGGATCAAATACACTTTTAAATTGTAACAGAAGAGGTGACCTATTACAAATACTTTCTCCTCTCTGATGACTTCCCTGCCATCCTCAAGACACGTAACTGCTTACTGCTTTCTACTTTCTAATAGAACATTTTTTCTTTTCTTTTAATATAGGCTATGTTTGTTTATTATAAAGCTGAGGTCTTGAGAGCAGGGAGCATCTCTCATTCATTTTTTTATCCCAAGTATCTAATACAGTGTCCATCACATGGTAGGCAGTAAATCATTATAGTTGTTACCTATGAATGAATAAACATCCAGTTAAAATTGAAACGTGTTTTTTTCCAGAATTTTTGGTTGTTAGGTTTTTTCTTTTTGTACTTTGCTTCTAGTGCTTTATTGCAAAATTGCTGTTAAGCTTGTTCCAAAAGTTTCATTCTTTCATTGCATCGGATCCCAAACCATAAAAACTCCAAAACGTGTTGTACAATGTTTTCCATTCTTCTCAATCTGCCAGCTTTACAACCTTTTTCCCTAAGCAATCTACTAGGGTTGAAACTATCTGTTATTTTTAAAAAAGAAAAAAAAAAGTTTACTTAGCTTAGCAAAGCAATTGATGCACATGTAATTTTTCTTTTCTCTTTCACTTTTGGCTGTAGAGAGTTGGAAACACAGAGAGCACGATAGTATATGTGCACATGAGGTGCATGACCTTAGGCAAATGGTACCTCTAAAGAGTAATAGTATTTCCTGTTTAAGGCTATTGCATGGATCAGAGAAGATTCATGTCAAACATCCAGCTCATAATTCAGAAGATTATCGGAACTTTTTTTTCCTTCTTCCACAACCTCTGACTAGTCTAAGACACCACCGTCATTTCTAACTTAAACCACTGCAATATCTTTTAACTGGCCTTCTTGATTTCACACTCGTCACCCCAATCTCCACACATTCTGATTTATATTCTTTTTAAAATGCACGTCGGATATGGCACTCTCCTGCTTAAAACCACCTGATGGCTTCCCTCGCCCCGGCCTGTTAGGGCTGACATGAAGCCGCCACGTCCCACTCCAATTTCATCTCCCAACATGACATCCCTACTACTAACTCACCGGCCGCCTTGTGGTTCCTTGAACATCCCAAGCACGCTCCAGCCTCGTAGCCTTGCTTCATCTAAAGATCCACTGCCTGGAAGGCTCCTCCCTTCACTTCTCTTACTTTACTTCACGTCTCTGCTCAAGTATTTCCTTCTCAGCCCACCCTAACTGCCTGTCCCAGCCCCACCCCCATCACTCTCTGCTATTTGCCCCGGACCTGCAGCAGTGTCTGGCGCATAGTGGACCCTCAAAGATATCTGCTGAATGAATGTATTGTTGATAATAATTCCTAAAAGCCCTAGGTAGCATGCAATACAACTATAATATCATAGGAAAACATTTTTCATGATCTCAAATTAAAAACTAAAAATAGCTACTATTTATTGAGTGTTTACTTACTGTACAACCAGGAGCTAACTAATTTGGTCTTCATACGTAACTTACAGGTATAATCATAATACCCATTTGGTAATTTAAGAAGCTGAGATTCAATGAAGTGAAGTAACTAATTCCAACACAGTAAATGATAGAGTCCGGTATTGAACTCAGGCATTCCGGTTCCAGAGTCCATATGAATCAACACATTAATTTCCAAAAATACCTCCGCAACTAAAATACTCTGGTCTCCTTATAACATTCATTTTCTTGCAGGGTTCATAAAATCATTTTGATCTACTGTTACAATGTGTCAAATGATTTGTTACGAATCAAAGAGCACCGCCCCCCATCTTGTTAGGAAGGGTAAGAGATAAGATAGAACCTATTTCTTAGTCAGCCTACACTAGATAGTTCATATAGGTCTGAGGAGATGTAGCTCCCTGTCTTAACAGAAACTGTGTGAACTGCTTCTGTTCATCAATCATGTAGTGGCTGTTTACTAGTCCCCAGGCCACATGTCTCTCCACACAGCATCTGGGTCTTCCCCTCTGCAAAGCTAAAATGTGCAATGACAGATGAAATTTCTGCTCCTATTTGGATGTGAAATTCAGACCTAAGTTGGAATGTCCCACTATTGGAAAACAAATTTAGATCACTAATGAGGCATAAATTTTATGCCTAATTAGTTCATCCCATTGACCAAAAATGAATCAACTATTTAGTGATATAACGGTGATACTTAGAATTATATAAACAATTATTCTTTCTCTCTTAATTTTTTCTAAGTGTTTTCTCATTTTTATACTAATGTTCGTCCAAGTAATCTTACTACTTTGTTGAGAAAAGGTTGAAATACAGAAAATAAACTAAAATGATAGAATATCAGGGAAAATGCAAATATGAATAATGAACAGAAGTGTTTATTTAATAAGGAATACACACTATAGGCTTTTCTGATTATGAAATTAAATCATTCTGGATGCAGCAAAGAAATAAGGAGAGAAATTGGTAAAGTAGGTATTAAGAACTAGGTTTATTGCTCTGACAGAAGTAGCTGAATGGCTTAAATTCTTTGTATTTCAATAGACATTTTATATAATTAATCTTCCAACTCAAGTTCATTGAATCATGGTGTTAAATCTGAGATTCTTGAACGACCTACCAGAATAGAATTCAAGACTCCACAATCTCTATAAACTATATGCAAAATTTTATGTAGAGGTTTAATATTAATTTTGCTGGGAAAAGTTCCATATCTTATATCAATTTTTCAAGGCAATCCATGACCCAACATAGATTGAGAAAAAGCCTATTCAATGTAATTGGTATGAATAGTTGATATTTCTATATTTTACACACACACACACATTTTTTGTTGTTTGTTTTTTCGTAGAGACAATGGCTCCCTATGTAGCCCACCTTGATCTCAAACTCCTGGTTTCAGGCAGTCCCCCCACCTTGCCCTCCCAAAGTGCTGGATTATAGGCCTGAGCCATGGTGGCCAGACTACACCCAAGTTTATATGGAAGGAAAGCTTTGTAAGACATAAAACCAAGCCTTTTCTTTTAAGGACACAGCCATCCTACTACACAGAGGAATGTCTATCCATCCTCTGCTAGAGAGCAGTCTCAAAATTGCTGGTTTCAGTAACTTGTTGAGGGAAGCAAGGTATTGCTTCTGGTTCTTGTTCTCTTTTAAAATAAGGAATTTTTTTTTTTTTCAGACAAGGTCTCACTCTGTCGTCCAACCTGCAGTGCAGTGGCACCATCATAGCTCACTGCAGTCATGAATTCCTGGGCTCAAGCGATCCTTCTGCCTCAGCCTCCTCAGCAGCTAGGACTGCAGGCGCACACCACTATGCCCAGCTAATTTTTCTTATTTTTTTGCAGAGACAGGATCTCACTATGTTGCCCAGGCTGGCCTTGAACTCCTGGCCTCAGGCAATGCTCTCACCTCAGCCTCTCAAACTGTTGGAATTACTGGTGCGAGCCAGAGCACCTGGCCGGATGTAAGAGAATTTCTAAAATGGGTGTCAATGATCCATTTAATTGAGTATCATGCATATTAATCACGGTTTTTAATGCAAATGTAGACTTAGGGTAGGACTAAGGCCTGTAGAAAAACTAAATGCTATAAAAGATTACAATAGTCAATTCATTATTCAAAATAAAAACAAAATGTAAAGTCCATGTTAGGAAACCTAACATAATTGTACTTTAATTTTTTAAATACCAAATATAAAATCATTTTAAAAAATTGTGTCCTAGGTAATTGTTAAGTTGGCCTAGTAGGTTGTCAGCCCTTCTTAAAGCTCTTTTGCAAAACACAGGTGAATAACCATCTCATTTATGGCAAAGCAAGTTTCTTAAACTAAAGACTCATTGAGTTTTATAGATTTGAAAATGTAGTAACGGATCCCCATGCACCACCAACACAACCACAGCCACTCTGCTGCTCTACAGCCGCTATTTATTGAGGGCCGACTCAACTCTGCTAGGCATTCCACATATTTTCTCATTTGTCCTCACAACAACTCTTCAAGAAAAAGATGGAACGGAAGCTGCATTTTAGATGAGGTAAGCAATTATGACCTAGACCTCCTTTCTGGGATGAATATTTTTCCTATTACCTATCCTTTTTAGAGAAGGGGAAGAACTGATTTAGCTTCTCATACAGGTGTGCAGGCTCTGAGACAGTTTGTCATTCTGCTGGCATATTGGCTCTTCAGAGAAATCGATTAAAAAGCAATTGAAGTACAGAACTACTGGAGTAGGCTTCCTGAGTACAGAAGAGGAAGGAGCTCATTCAACCATCCATTATATTAGAAATTAGAACAGATCCATAGATGAAAAAAAGCAACTAACATCTTAAAGGAACAAGAAATAAATACTATGGGATTCAGAAGAGCTTGATCCTATAATGTTAGACCTAGAAAGTATCTTGGCTGATTACTTTTATTACGTCCTTCAATTAAAGGCTATATTATATGTTTGTATATTTTGTTATATACAAGATATTTTCAACATTTCCTTCTAGAAAAAGAAATCAGTTGACTCAGGCACTGTGTCCAGTCTAGCTTGTAGTACAAAAACAGTTTTAGAAGGTTCTTCCTTTGCATTATATAAAATACAGAAAATACTAGAATTCTTATTTGCACAAGGACAGTGAATAATTTTATACTACCTTGGTACTGATTACTTCTCCAAGTCATGTTAATTATTTAAAGTATCTTCTTTAAAGATTTTGGATACAGATTAGTAAAACTGGAAGGTGTCATTACAGAGGTCAATACAAACTCTAGGATATCGAAAGGTAAAAAAAAATAAAATAGTATCCATTCCCCGCTATGCAAATGAGAGCAAATTTATTCATTCTAAATGAGTTCAGGAATCTCAGCCTGAAAGAACATGACACAGGCTGAGAGAAGTTGAAAATGAATAAGCTATTGCTATTATCTTAAATGACTCACGGGGTACAGAAAAAGGGTTTTAAGAGCCGAGATACACAAGTATAATACAACTGATCTTCTTAAAGGAAAAGAAAATAAATTGTATAAATGACAAAGTTGAGAATTTGGTATCGATTTGGGGCAAGGCTCTAGTATAGGTTTTAAGCCCTGAGAAGATGAAATAGAGTCATGTATCAGATTGCTGATTGGTTTAGCAAGCTATTAAAATCTCTTCCACTCTGAAATTACAGACCTATCAATAACAGTGACTAGTTTGGGTTCTTTGGATAAACATGTCCCTAGAATGCAGAAGGAAAATTCACTAGACTAATAATGTATCTTAATAAAAATGTCACTTGATAGCAGTATAGCCTAGTGGTTAAGAGCCATTACTCTGGACTTGATTAAACCTGCTTCTGCTCTGCTACTTATTCCAGGTCTACAAACCTTGTAGCCAGAGAATATAGAATTTGGAATATTTTTAATTTGAGAAAGAAACTATGGTGAATATTCTGTATATTATACTAACACTCCCATTACCCAGTACTCAAACACATTATTACTACAGTAAATATTCACAGTAAGCGGGATAAATAAAGGCTTTTTATATAGCCTCATCTCAATTTAAGTCAGATTTTTTGCCTCTAAAAGAGGTCAGGGCTGTGGAAGGCAGAATTCTATAATGGACCCCAAGATTTCCAACCTCTGGTGTACCTGTCCTATATAATCTCCTCCCCTAGAGTATGGGTAGAGCCAATGAATATGATGGATATTGCTCATGTTACATTACAGGGCAAAGATGAAGGGGTTTTTGCAGATGTAATTAAGGTCCCTAATCAGTTGATTCTTAGTTAATAAACAAGGAGATTATCTGGGGTGGGCCTGATCTAATCCTATGAGTGCTTTAAAACAGGGTCTGGTAGTCAGAAACCAGAAGTAGCAAAGACTTTCCCCTACTACTGACTTTTCAGAAATAAGCCACTACGAGCTTTCTGGCTGCATAAAAATGAATTCTGCCAACAACCCATGAGCTTAGAAGACCCAAACCTCAAATAAAATGGTAAGATGCTGCCTGGTGGTGATCCTAAGCAGAAGACCCAACCACGTCACACTCGATTCCAGACCTATGGAAACTGTGAGGTAGTAAGTGCCAGGCTCTTCTAAACAACCAATTCTCACGGGAACTAACAGAGTGAGAACTCACTTATTATTGCCGGGAGGGCACCAAGCTGTTTGTGAGGGACCTGCCCTCATGACCCGAACACCTCCTACAGGCCCCACATTCAACACTGGGGGTCAAATTTAAACACGAGATTTGGAGGGGCCAAACATCCAAACCCTATCAAACTCTGACCCACAGTCTATGAAGAAACCAACCTAGGAAGACAGAACACAACCTCTGCAGTAATTTACACAGAACAGTTAGAACACAATCAGAGACCACCAACTTCTTTTTTCACCCCAGCTTCTAACTCAAGACAAGAGAGAAAGCCAATTACGCTTCCCAAACCAATGACATGTGGTGTCCCCCTTCTAGCTAGTTCACCTCCAGCTTCTCATGCCAACAATCTCCAATTAGAACACACCTAAAGCCTTTCTCTCTCCCTTTTTTTTTTCTTTGCTATAAAATGTTCCCACTCCCCTGCTCGACTCTGAGTCTCTGCCAAATGCAAGTGATTACGGCTGCTAGGGAAAGCTTTGAATAAATCACCTCAGTTTGTTCTAACTGATGTAGTCTTTATTTATAATAGCCACAAAGATTTAGGTGAATGAGGAGCATGTTTTTTACAAGCACAGCTCCATTTCCTGTTATACTTTTTCATCTATTCACTGAATTTAACTGTTAATTTTAAACACTGTATTGAAGTATAATATACCTACAGAAAAGTGTGTATCATGTTAAGTGTAAAACTTGGTGAGTTTTCACAAACTAAACACACTTGTGAAATTAGCACTCAGGTAAAGAAACAGGATGTAACTGGAAACCCTCCTTTGTGCTCCCTTCCAGACATTGCAGCCTTCCCCAAAGAGGTGACCACTGTGCTGACTTCTAACACCACAGAGTAGTCTGGCTGGCTTCATACTTTATTGAAATGGAATCAGAGAGAAGTGGGGACATTTGGTATGTAGCTTCTTTCACTTGATATTATGTTTCAGTTTTTTCCTAGTAAGGATGTGTTTTCATTGTCCTGTGACAGTCCAGTGCACACACAAAATGCAGATTTTACCACTGATGGACATCGAGTTGTTTCTAGGGGCCATTAAAAATAATGATGCTGTGAACATTCTAGTGCATGTCTTTTGGCAATTTACATATTTCTGCTGGAAATGTATCTTAAAAGTGGAATTGCAGAATCATAGTGTATACATGTTTCACTTTGATAGCTACAAAAATTATTCTTTCTTTTTTAAAAAAGTCATGGGAATCATGTATTGGTGCTCAACTAAAACTAAAGAAAGAATTTAGTGGCCAAAGAGGTGCAACCTAAATCTTGTATTTTCTTTCCTGGTAATGCTATTTTAAAAGCTTGTATTAAAATTTTTTATTCTACAAACACACACACACACACACACAGTGCAGATATTATGCCATTTTTACCACTTCTAGAAATATACAGACTAGCTTATGTAAAATGTAATTTACATCTACTGGAAATATATATACACACACACACACACATACACACCTCAGTATAATAAAAGCATCATTGGCTTTCTTTTTATGTAGTATAAAAAGAGAAAGCAGCAGCTTGCATTTTAGGAAGGCTTGAACTAAACAGGACAAACTTCTCCTTTATATAAGCTGCTCGAGGCAGGTACCAGGTCAAATTCATCTTTATAGTCTACATCTGTACCTCTGGTACTTGGAAGTCTCTGGCTAAATGTTTGCGGAATAAATGAATCCTCGAAAAGCCATGTCAGCAAATGTTCCTCTTGAAATGTTCTTTTAATGAGGTGGTGGGACACTTGATAAAATTCATTAAATCAGCCTTCCTGGCCCTCTTTTTGTTGTTAGTGCTCCTGGCCCTAGAGCTCAGCTCCAGGAACCTGCCCTCAGCTGCCCTCTGTGGGAAGCTGGAAAGGCCTTGAACCAGAAGAGGAAAAAAAAAAAGTAAATGTTTACATTTTACCTGCCCTGGAAACACAGACTGCTCACCTATGCATTTGAATAAGTGCCCTCCAACCCCAAGGTGGGATGGAGAGAGCTGCTGCTCTATTATGAATATAACCAGAGCAGGGCACAAGGAGCAGCAATGGGAAACACAGATGAGCCACCAAACCCAGAAGCTTCCACAGGCCTCAGCATATTCATATTTGCTGCTATGTTAACTGTGCTTGTTGAGTAACTGACATTTCACTTTTAAATTTTCTAAGAGATGTTTAGGTCAAACTTCAAAGGTACATTTTGGAAAAGAAGCAAACACAGAACTCCATGGCAAAGCACCTCAATTTTGTAAAATTTTTATATATTTCCACCAAATAAATCACACTGTATTGTAAATAGCAATCAGTCTGAGAGGAAAAATGTCCTAGGTCTAATCAAAAAGGA
>NW_012147797.1:728022-740836 GCF_000956105.1 Propithecus coquereli | reverse complement strand
ATATGAAATCAATCCACTCTCAAAAATTAAATAGTTAACCTAAGGAAACATTTATAAACATAAGAATCTGATTTTTGAAAGTAAAATGAATATGAAACTCATGAGTTTGTCCCATATATATTACACATTTAAACAGAGAGATTTTTCCTACTTCTGTCTCCAAAACGGTATATCCCTGTACCTTCTGGCCTCATAACAAACTTTTACTTTAAAAAGAATTAGCATTAAATATGATGGTTTACGAGAATTACTAATAAAGCCATTATCCTTCAAGTCTTGCAAATAATAAAAGCAGCTCTAACCTATGCTAACCCCATCTATGACCTGAGGGTAAAGCTTGAGAATGAGTAAAATTACTAAAACATGCTTTCCTGGCTAAATGAACAAATTGAAAAAGGAAAATAATGTTTAACAATGGTGTGCTTAAATTGTGGGGTTTTTTTATTAAAATTACCAAACAGATGGAATGGTAAGCTATATAAAGCAACTAAACATTTTGCTTAAATATTCTCTATGGTGCATTTGGCAAATTAAGCTCTTCTCTCTGCAGATAAAAATGTTATAATGTTTGTCTCCTGAAAGAAACATTCTATACCAGTGCTAGTATAAAGTAGAACTAAGCCAGTTGTCCCAACCATGGCCCTATGTTAATATTTTGTCTAGTACGTTTGAAAATGTTATCCAGCACGCTCACTGAAGGCAAATGGACTTCCACTGATGGGAGGGTAAACTACTTCTACAGCACTGGCGATATTATGAATTCATTATATCCAATGAGCCTTTTAAATTGCCAGGAACTCATTCCATTCTCACCATATCACTTTAAATTTTGTTATAGTAAAGAAGTAAAATGTTGATAACAGTATATAATAAATGCTGGAATAACATATTAATATTAATCTTTTTAACAATTCTGATAAAAATTATTTCACTCTTCTAGTTTTAAAATCTCAAGCCACATCTTTCATATTCATTCTCATGATATTATAATATTTGCATTTTTTTCATTTTTCTAGATTTTTTTCCCCCTAAATGCCAAGCACCATTGCCTAACTACACTGGTGGGTAGAGGACTTCTAGGCTTGGAGACAGTGTGAATGACAGGCCAACTGAACAGTACAGAGGGAGTAAGAATGGCCCAAATGTATAACTCAATGTCTCTGTACGAGCCCAATAATGTCTTTGTACTAAGGAAATAAATATTTCTGTGTTACTCATTCCCCTGATCTATCTAATGGAAATGTACTTATCGCCTGCCCAACATACTGATGACTATGTGTCAGGAACTGTGGAAGAAGTTTACGTGACTTAACCCTGTTAACCCTCTCAACAACCTTACATGAAAGGCCAAGAAATGAACAGAAATGAGCATGCTAACGTTTGGCAACGTTCTCAGTTACACACCATCATGCTAACAAAAGATACTTGTTTGTTAAGGGAAACCAATATTTAAGAAGAACAAAGGAACACAAAGGAGAGAAAAGGACTCTCTAGAAACTCCTAATAAGTTACCAATAAATACTGAATCACAGAATGTGAAACCCAACTTCCCAGGCAAAATATTATTTTCTACACAGATTTTAAGAGTCTTTGGATCCATTCTGTTTTATAGTAGCACAGGCTCATTCCCTTCCAGTGGAAAGTACAGGCAGGGTGATTCCAACAGTCAACTACCATTAAAAACAGTGATAATCAAAAATAGACTTTAGCATCCGCATTCCAAACCGGTAGGTACTCTAAGCATGCATAACTTATGGGCAACAAGGACTTTCCTTCTTGTTTTTCAAAAGACCTTCAACAAGTTGCACCTGACATTCACAGAAGAGCATATTCTCTGTGATAAGGCTTTTTCTCTCTTTAGTTTTAAATTAAATGTGACATTCATAATTTAATCTCTTCACTAACCAATTATGTATCAGAAAAATTGACTGAGAGTAAGCATTTTTTCACTGATTTAAATTAGAATGGGGAATTCAACCAACACTATTAAAAGGTTTTTTCTCTTTCTTTTTAGTAGCGCTTCTTACATTGGGCTTTTTCTAAAAGTATGCAACTTGGTAATATAACAAAAACAGAAGAAAAACTAGCACTTTTAAGCTCAATTTGACAATATTTTTAATGATATTTCCTCACTTATGGCAGAGATTCACGCCATAAAACAAATTGACCACCTACTATAGGAGATTTTTACTCTAAATTTTAAATTGTTATATTAAAGAATGATATTTCCTCACTTATGGCAGAGATTCATGCCATAAAACAAATTGACCACCTACTATAGGAGATTTTTACTCTAAATTTTAAATTGTTATATTAAAGAATGAAAATAAGAAATAATCCAATTAGAACTTATTAAAGGGGCTCTCTTTCTTCCACAATGATTGAATCCATTTACATTTCTAACTGGATATTTTAATCTAATTATTAATAAAAATGTTAGTAGGTTCACTTAAAGCATATACCAGAACCTCTAAAAATAAAAATCATTAAAATAATTCTATGACCTTGGGCTTATAATAAGCATATTTTTAAAATATCTTTTTATAGAATCTGAGTATTTATCCAGCCCTTATATAAATTATGAAAAAATTCAGAACCAAAAAAAAAAAATACACTCCAAGTCCTTAAAGTAAGCACTACAAGTCTCCCACTCAACAAAATCCAAAATACAAATACTAATGATAATCATTTTCCCCTCAAATTTCACAATTTGGATAAAGTCAGGAAATAAACAAAAAAATCTAATAACTAACACTTCTAGAGCTAGCTCAGTAAATTTTTTCTGAACATAAGACATCAGAGTTATATGTGTTACTGGCAAAATACACAGACATACACACAGATATATACTTTTATCTTGGCTTCTAGGTTGGTTTTTTCTCCCCTAATCTTTATTCTACAGGGATATCAGGTGTGACAGGTTGTCTCAAACCTTACTCGCTTAAGTATTTTTTATTTTACAACCAAAATATGAACAATTTATAACCTCATGTTAATATTTTGATCTAATAAGATAATTTTCTGAAGGCAAAGTGCAGATTGCAAGCTAAAATATTAAACATAAGCATTTGCAAAGATATGACAGCCTTGAAAGAGCTTGATTCTGATATGCTGTACCCTGTAAGTATACTTACACAATTTATTCAAATATGTATTCAATACTTTACTATGTGTTGGACACTGAGCTAGATGCTTTGTCATTTATTAAGATGAATCAGACACAGAAGCATTAAATCATAAAACACATTAGCACTACTTATGTGGGCAATTGGTGGCTTACCCAGTAGGTAAAGATGTCAACTAAAAAATAAAGAAATATAAAACACAGTTAAATGATAAAAACATTACTTGTCACTATTGTTACTCATAGCTGTTTATAGTTATATAATAATATTTTTTCAAATACTATCTCATATACAGTATAATCTGATTTCATCCTCCTATCTATCTTACATGTTAGATGGAATAGTCATGATCTTCTTCTGTGGATGAGGAAATTCAAAGACAGAAGTCCTGAAACTTTGTCACACTGAAAATCACACAATAAATTCATTTTGAGAAGGGAATAAGATTCAAAGTTCTCTGTTTTCTAGTCTAGTGTCCAACCACTATCTAACATGTGGCAGAACCACACTTTCTCATGCTATCACTAGCAAAGGGGATTTGCGGTAACCTTTTCAATAAGTCCTTGTTTTGCATACCTCAACTAATGTAAGTCCAATCTTAAAGTGAACCAGTCATCCACAACATAGGAGAGAAGCAAAATTATTTCACACCAGTAGATATTCCAAAAGAAATAACAGAGCTATTAATCAGTCACATTAAAGATGTCCCTAAGCACATCAGGTCTCAACAGAAAGCACCACTGGGCTCCAGCACCCTCCGGTTCGCTTCCCCTCAAAAAGTTCCAAGACGAGGAGGTGGGCACCATACTGCTTTTCCACCGATTGTGTGCCTTTGTCCTCCCCAGGGAACTTCAGCCCTTCAGTTGATTTATCATTGTTTCCCATAGAAACATTTCCCATCTCCTGCCCACACTGTGGTGGCCACAGGAAGCTTCTGGATTCCAGGGGAACTGTGTGATCACAAAGTTTGAACATTGAGGGTGGGCTGCATTCAGGGTAGAGGAGAGTGCAACAAGCCAGGGGGACTCCTCAGGACAAAAGGGACCAGACTGCCAGATCTTCTCCATTCAGACTCTTCTGATCCTCCTCCCCTACCCTGCCCACAGCTGCTGGCAAGCCAGGGAAGTTCCCATGTAAGTTGGCACCAGTGCCCCAAGGGATGATTGAGCTGGATCTCCTAGGAGTGGCTGCTTTCCTTCTGTTGGTGTGCCCACCACACCCAAGCTTCCACAAAGAGTGGGGCTCATGTTTTTCCTCTTAAAGACCTATAGGGGACCAGGGGTACTTGGACTGTAAGCACCCTGACCACCAGGCTTCTGCAGCACTGCCTGCCTGGCTGCTCCAGCAGAGGATGGCATACTCCAAAGTAGAGGGCATTAAACCTGCTTGAGTGCTCCACGGGCAACTCAGGACCAGCATACTTCTCCCTGGCACGGTAAGGGAATGAAACTGGGGGATCACAGGACAGGCCTTCAGGCTGGATCTTGTATGCCAAGGACTCAATCATGTTGCTCAGTAGTATGGAGGGGAGATTTGTTAACTAATCTTGGGAGGGGAGAGAGCCCACGCAGGCAGAACTAAAAGGAGAGTGTGGTGTGGGTCCAAGCCATAGTACACTCATAGAGCACCCCTCCCTACACAGGAAAGCCACACAGTCTAAGGCAGGATTCTGGACAGGGAAGCTCCTAGCATCAATGCCATTGCTGGTGAGCTTTGCTAGTTTGGGCTGCTGCTTGTAGCCATATGCCAGAAGGAGATCCACGGGGCAAAAGAAGAGGGAGAAAAACACGACTCTGAATCCCACACTGACCCTCCCTCATGAGCAAATTTTTTGGCTTGGTGGAGCTGCTTCAGGCCCTCTCTGGTGGATTTGTCCAGCAGCCTGGGAGCTGACTCTTGACAACTAATAAGACAGCTCTTGTGCTCACCTTTATGGAGCCTGATGGCAGGCTTGTTAAACCTAGCCCTGCCCAGCCTCATTCCTTCACACTCCCGTTTATGTTAAAGCACAACCAGTGACCTTGGAGCTCCAGGGCCCTGCCCACCATCTGGTACATCCAAATGCTTCTCCCAGCTGACTAGAGCTGGTCACAGGTTTCAAAAGACACCACTGCAGTTGGCTCTTTCCTGCAAGTGCCACCTACTGGCAGGTAGGACAACTTGTATAAGCCATTACAACATTTACTGATTTAATCACACAAGGCAAGACTGAGTCTTACCCACAAGTGCCACCTACTGACTAAGAGATTAAACTGGTAGTCCCAATGTAATTCAAACTGTTAAGAAGACCACAGGGCTGAGAAAGAGAAATTATTTCAAAGACCTACTTTATTGACAAGAGAAAATAAATCTGCCCATGCCCATGGTACACCACCACTAGAGCCTACAAATAACTAGCAACTGAGAAAACCACAACACTAAGGATATCTGTAAGCAAGGTATCCTCCAGAACCTAGACCCCCATCAAAGAACCCACAAGCAAACCCAAAAGTTCTTATCCAGCATATGCTACAGACACATCCTTAAAAATAAAGGGAGAAGAGTCCCATTTAAACAAAAGAAAAACCCTAAAACAAGAAGTGAAAGCTGCTCCAGATGAGAAGGAATCAACAGACGAACTATAGAAGTATAAAAATCAGAATGAAAGGATACGCCTCAAAAGGGGCACACCAGCTCTCTAGCAATGGATCCCAACCAACATGAAAACATTGAAATGACAGGTGATAAATTCCAAATATGGAATGTAAGGATGCTCAATGAAATCTAAGAGAAAATGAAAACCAACTCAAAGAAATCATAAGAATTATTCAGGAAATGAAAAAAAAATGACTAAAGAGATACGTTAAAAAAAGACAAACAGAACTTCTGGAAATGAAAAATAAATTTAGAGAAATACACAACACTGTCTAAAGTTGTAAAAATACATTAGACCAAACAGAAGAAAGAATTTCAGAACTCGTAGGAAATTCTTTCAAATTAATCCAGACGGTCTAAAATAAATAAAAAAGAATTAAGAAGAATCAATAAAGTGTACAAGAAATATAGTATTATGTAAAATGGCCAAATATAAGAATTATATGCATCCTTGAGGGTGAAAAACAAAAATCAAAAGGCCTGGAAAACCTATTTAAGAGAATAATTGGGGAAAACTTCCCTGGTTTTGCTAGAGATTTGCACACCCAGATACAAGAAGCTCAACAAACACCTGGGAGATTCATTGCAAAAAAGGAATCATCAAGACATATAGTCATCAGACTGGCCAAAATCAAAATGAAGGAAGAACACCTATGAGCCATAAGGTGAAAACATCAAATAACTTACAAAAACAAAAACAAAAACAAAAACATGAGTCTAACTGCAGAATTCTCAATAGAAACCTTACCTTACAAGCCAGAAAGTACTGGATCCTATCCTTAATCCCCTTTAAGAGAATAACTGCCAGCCAAGAATTTTTGTATCCTGCAAAACTAAGTTTCATAAGTTAAGGAGAAATAAAGTCTTTCCCAGAAAAGCAAACATGAAGGGAATTTGTCACCACTAGACCTGCCCTAAAACAAATGCTTAAATAGTGTACTATACATGAGACAGAACAATAACCACCAGTGTAAAAACACCAAAAAGGTAAAACTCACAGCTCTTATAAAACAGTAACACAAGGGAGAGAACAAAGCAACTATGTAACAATCAAAATGATGACCAGAACAGTATCTCACTATTGATACTAACATTGAATGTGAATGGTCCTAAAGACCCCTTAAAAGATGTAAATTAGCTGAATGGATTAAAGAACACAACCAAAATATATGCTGTCTCCAAGAAACCCACTGAACTCACAAAGATTCTCATACACTCCAAGTAAAGGGATAGAAAAAAATATTCTATGCAAATGGAAACCAAAAGTGAGCAGGAGTAGCTATTCTAATATCAGATAAAATAGACTTTAAATCAACAACAGCAAAAACAGACAAAGATGGGCACTACATAATGACAAAGGGTTCAATTCAATGAGAAGATATAACAATCCTAAATATGTATGCACCTAACACAGGAGCTTCCAGATTCCTAAGACAAGTTCTACTAGATCTAAGGAAAGAAATAAACAGCAATATCATGATAGCCACGGACTTTGACTCTCTACTGAGAGAACTAGACAGATCATTGAGGCAGAAGATCAACAAAGAAATATTAGACTTAAATGAGACTCTAGAACAAATGAACATAACAGACATTTATAGAACATTCTATACATAAACTACAGAATGTTCATTCTTCTTATCAGCACATAAGGCATTCTCCAAGATTGATCATATGCAAGGCCACAGAACAAATCTCAGCAAATTCAGAAAAACTGAAATCATACCATGTACCCTCTTCTCAGATCACAGTGAAATAAAACTAATAAAAATCAATTATCAAAAGAACTCTCAAAACTACAAAAAAATATGGAAATTAACAACCTGCTGTTGAACAATCCTTGGGTTACTGATGAAATCAAGATGGAAATAAAAAAAAAAAATTAAATTGAATGACAAAGCTGACAGAAGCTTCCAAAAATCTATGGGATATATAAAAAGCAGTGTTAAGGGAAAAGTTCAAACTTTATAACCTTAAATGCTTACATCAAAAAGACAGAAAAATTACATATTAACAACCTAATGACATACCACAAGGAACTAACAAAAGAACAAACTAAAACCAAAGCTAGCAGAAGGAAAGAACTAACAAAGCTCAAAGCAGAACTAAATGAAATGGAAACTAAGAAAGCAATACAAAGGATCAATGAAACAACAACAAAAAATTGGTTTCTTAAAAAGATACACAAAATTGAGAGACCACTAGGTAAATTAACTAGAAAGGAAAGGACTCAGATAAGCTCAATAGAAATGAAAAAGGAAACATGACTGATACCACAGAAACACAAAATATCATCCATGAATATTATGAAAACTGCTATATACACAAACTAAAAAACCTAGAGGAAATGGATAAATTCTTAAAAACATACAATCCCCCAAGCCGCAATCAGGAAGAAATAGAAATCCCAAACAGACTAAAAATGAGTAGTGAGATTGAAACAGTAATTAAAAAAAATAAATAAAACTCCCTCCTCCCACCAAAACAAAGCCCTGGCCCAGACCTATTCACAGCGATTTCATCTCAGGGATGCAGTGTTGGTTCAACATATACAAATCAACAAATGTGATTCACCACATAAAGAAAAGTGAAAACAAAGCCCATATGATCATTTCAATAGATGCAGAAAAAGCATTCAATAATATCCAGCACCCTTTCGTGATCAAACCTTCAACAAACTAGGCACAGAAGGAACATAACTCAAAATAATAAAAGCTATATATGACAAACCCACAGTCAACATCATACTGAATGGGGTAAAGTTGAAAGCATTCCCCCTAAGAACTGGAACAAGACAAGGATACCCATTGTCACCACTTCTATTCAACATAATAAGGGAAGTCCTAGCAAGAATAATCAGGCAAGAAAAGAGATAAAAGGGTATCCAAATCATGAAAGAGGTGATCAAATTATCCCTGTTTGCTGACACTATAATCTAGAAAACCCTAAAAACTCCATCAAAAGTCTCCTAGAATTGATAAACAAATTCAGCAAACTCTCAAGTTACAAAAGCAATGTACACAAATCAGTAGCATTTCTATATACTAATAACAGTCAAACTGACAGTCAAATCAAAATCTCAATACTATTTACAATAGCTGTAAAGAAAATAAAATACCTACGAATACATTTAACCAAGGAGGTGAAAGATCTTTACGAGGAGAACTACAAAACAGTGATGAAAGAAATCACAGATGACACAAACAACATGGTCATGGACAGGAAGAATCAAAACTGTTACAATGTTCATACTGCTCAAAAATAAAAAGAAACCTAAATTATCATATAGCCTAAATGTCTCTTTTTTTAGTTTTAATATATTAGGAGACAATTGCATTTTCCCGTCTAGTAAATTACTTTGTAAAAGACAGGAACCACTGGAGGTAATTAGATTATCAGCAGGATCTACTGGAATTTGTCTATGTGTTTGTGATATGGTTACACACACACTACCACAACCATCACCACCACAATAGGACTTAGTTTTCAGATTTTTTTACACATTTACAAGATCTCAGCAACACTGCTTGTGCTTGTCCACAGTCTTTGGTAAAAAGATAAGGACATTAAGTAAAAAGAAGCAATAACGAATGTAGCTGTTGCTTAGCTAAGAATTGGCATATTAAAAATGAATATAGCACTGAACTGTTTGTATTGAAGAATGGACACAATTTAGAATTTTAGACTCCCTAAGGAGTCTGAAGAATAAGAAAGGGTCCTTAACATTGGAGTCATAAACACTCCGGCTTAAATCTCATCTCTGGCACTCACTTACCACTTATATTGTTCAGGCAAATTAATTAATTGTCTGAGTCTCAACTTCCTCCTCAATAAAAGTTGAATAACACCACTGACCTCATAAGTTTATTTTGGTTGATAAATGATATCTCTAAAAGCAATAGGCTCTCCATCTATGTTGTAGTCCTTCACCTTCTCCATTTTCCTATTACAGATAAATTATAAATAAACTCCAGGATTTAAATTTCAACCATGATCTAATAATCTCATTTAATATTTTGGGTCTACATTTATATCTGAGGTTAGAAAACTATTAACTTCCTTTTATGAAGACAAGAAATATACAGTGACTTTTAAATCTTAATGTTTAGAGGCAAGTACAAGTTTATCACTGATCTTGCAGTATAAACACATTGAAGAATTCTCACAAACCATACCTTTTATTTTCTGTTGCTTTATATATCAACAGTTCATTAATTAATTTATTTTATTAAATTCTTAAAGCATTCTTCACTTAGATTTTACTTAAAAGGTAACTTTAAGGTTTTATTTCAAGATATTTCATAGTCCTGGAAACATTTTAAGATTAGAAGTGGACTGAGAGTACACAAATCCTTAAAATGTCTTTTAAATTGGATGCAGCTATCAGTGTTCCAATTCCACCAGTTATATACTGGGATCGACATAACTCATATGTGTACTGAAAATAAGTTTTTAGATTTTCTCAGTAGTTATTACCCTGATTATGAATCAGACACTTTTGTAAGATTTCTTAATGATTTAGAATAATAGACTGTTATTTATTAAAATAAAGTCAAGTCTTCATATTTCAATATTTGATCTGAATACTTTGTATTTTTTCATATTTTACTCTCCACAACATAAAGCAGCTGCAGAGAGAATTGTACTAATCTTAACTATATTTTGCATTAAGTCAGGAGCCTCTAGAGCTCCAGGGAACTGCTTTTTAGATGTGCTTAAGGTCAGACAGCTGAGAAAAAACCAATACCCCCACAATGAAATTTCAAACATCCTGGGAATATTTACTTCAAATCTGTGGGATCAATTTGGGGATTCATGACAAAAGGGGTCCTGAGAGATCTACTTATACCATCACAATCACATGTTTCACATCCTAATCTCCTAATTATTCTAGAGTGCTTCATGGAGAGAGGGATGAGATAGATGAGAGGGATGAGAGAGAGAGAGAAACAGAGAAGTTAAGGATGAATGGAAGGGAACGGAATGGAAAACTAGGTCAAAAGGGTTAATTCTGGGCCCAAACACATATAAGGAATTAATTTCTGTATTTAGTATAAATACAACTATATCAACACTATGAATTTAATATAATGCCAAGCTAATAGCAGAAATATATGCTGCTATCTTAATTTCTACTGGAGCAAACTTGTCTTACTATTCATAGTATGGTCCTATTAAAAACCTTAGTACAGTTCTCATATTGGTAGCACATATACTAAAATTAGAATAATATAGAGAAGAATACCATGGCCCCTGTACAAGGATGACATGCAAATTTGTGAAGTGTTCCATATTTTCTTGTCAACACCTGCCCTGCCCTGCAGAAAGTGGTCAGAACTCCGTTATATCAATACACAGATCAGCACAATAATCACCCACCCATGTAAAATCATCCAAAACCTAAAGCTCAGAGCCCAAGTACCATAATGGCTCAAGAGGTAAAACAAAGCGATAAAGTTCTATTCAACAGGATGAACAGAAATCCTCCCCACTTATCAATTTCTTCAATAAACGTGAATGGCTTGAACTCCCCATTCAAGAGACATAGGCTGGCTGAATGGATTAAAATAAAAATACAAGCCAGTATCTGCTGTCTCCAGGAAACACAGGTAACCCACAAGGTCTCATTCAGACTTGAGATGAAGGGATGGAAAACAATATTCCATTCGAATGGAAACCAAAAGAAAGCTGGTGTAGCTATTCTTATATCAGATAACATAGACTTCAAATCAGCAAAAGTAAAGAAAAAGATGGTCATTATATAATGATGAAGAGAACAATCCAACAAGAAGATATAACAATCCTAAATATTTATGCACCTAACACAAGAGCATCCAGATTCATACAGCGAACCCTACCTGATCTAAAAAAAAAAAAAAAGATAAACAGCAGCATCATTATACCTGGGGACTTCAACACCGTGCTGACAGAACGAGGCAGATCCACCAAGCAGAAAACGAGCAAAGAAATGATAGACTTAAATGAAACTCTAGAACAAATGGCCTTACCCACATTTACAGAATGTTTTACCCAAAAACCATTGAATATACATTCTTCCCAATAGCTCATGGAATATTCCCTAAAACTGATCACATCCTAGGCCACAAAATATGCCTCAACAAATTTCACAAAATAGAAATTATACCATGCATCTTCTCAGACCACAGTGGAATAAAATTAGAAATCAATTCTAATAGAAACACTCAACTCTACACAAAGTCATGGAAATTAAACAACCTACTGCTAAATGATTATTGGGTCAAGAAGGAAATTTAGATGGAAATCAAGAGAGTCTATGAACTAAATGGATACAAGTTATCAAAATCTGTGGCATTCAGTAGCAACAGCCATTAAGAGGAAAATTCACAGCCATTAATGCCTACATTCAAAAGACAAAAATATCACAAATCAACAATTGAATAAATCATCTCAAACAATTGGAAAAGGAAGAGCAAACCAATCCCAAACCCAGCAGAAGAAAAGAAATAACTGAGGTCAGAGCAGAACTAAATAAAATCAGTAACAAAAGAATTATACAGAAGATTAATGAAACAAAAAGTGGGTTCTTTTAAAAGATAAACAAAATTGACAGGCCTCTCACTAGATTAACCAGAAACAGAAAAGAAAGGACCCTAATAAGCTCAATTAGAAATGAAAAAGGAGATGTTACAACTATTACCACAGAAATACAAAATATCATATCTCAATACTATAAATATCTCTATGCACAGAAACTTGAAAACATTGAGGAAATGGACAAATTCTTGGAAACACAACCTCTCTAGACTAAATCAGGAAGAAACAGAACTCCTGAACAGACCAATACCCAGTAACAAAATTCAGGCAGCAATAAAAAAATCTCCTAATAAAAAGAAGTCCTAGCCCAGATGATTTCACAGCCCAATTTTACCAGACCTACAAAGAATGACTGGTACCTATATTGTAGAAATTATTTCAAAACATAAAGACAGAAGGAATCACCCCAATTCATTCTATGAAGCCAATATCACAATGATACCAAAGCCAGGAAAGGACTCAACCAAAAAAGAAAACTA
>NW_012147797.1:725814-727416 GCF_000956105.1 Propithecus coquereli | reverse complement strand
AGGAATATATTTAACCAAGGAGGTGAAAGATCTCTACATGGAGAAATATGAAAACTGAGGAAGGAAACTGCAGAGGTTGTAAACAAACAGAAAAATACATCATGCTCATTGCTCAGCAGAATCAACATTGTTAAAGGGTCTATCCTACCCAAAGTGATCTACAGATCAAATTCAATCACCATTAAAATATCAATGTCATTTTGTGCAGATCTAGAAGAATAATTCTATGCTTCATGTAGAACCAGAGAAGACCAAATAGCCAATGCAATCTTAAGCAAAACGAACAAATTGGGAGGGATCACTTTATCAGACTTCAAGCTATACTACAAGGCTATAGTAACCAAAACAGCATAGTACTAGCACAAGAACAGAGACCTAAACCAATGAATCAGAACAGAGAACCAAGATATAAAACCATCCTCATATTTCCATCTGATCTTTGACAAAGCAGACAAAAACATACACTGGGGAAAACAATTTCTATTCAATAAATGGTGCCAAGAAAATTTGATTGTCACATGTAGAAGACTGAAACAGGATCCGTACCTCTCACCACTCACAAAAATTAATTCACAATGGATAACAGACTTAAACCTAAGGCATGAAACTCTAACAATTCTAGAAGAAGAGTTTGGAAAAACTCTTATAGATAGTAGTCTAGGCAAAGAATTTATGAAAACAACCCCAAAGGCAATCACGGCAACAACAAAAATAAATAAATGGGACCTGGTTAAATTAAAAACCTTCTGCACAGCCAAGGAAACAATCAATAGAGTCAATAGACAACCTACCAAATGGGAAAAAATATTTGCATACTATACAGCTAATAAAGGGCTGATAACCAGGATCTACAAAGAACTAAAGCTAATCAGCAAGAAAACGTCAAACAACCCCATTAAAAAGAGGGCAAAAGACATGAACAGAAGCTTTCCAAAAGAAAATAGACTAATGGTCAATAAATATATGAAAAAATGCTCAATTCTCTAATCATCAAGGAAATGCAAATCAAGACCACAATGAGATATCATTTAACTCCAGTGAGAATGGCTTTTATCAAAAAGTCCCAAAACAACAGATGCTGGCGTGGATGTGGAGAGATAAGAACACTTATACACTGTTGGTGACACTGCAAGCTAGTACAGCCTCTATGGAAAGTAGTATGGAGATACCTCAAAGAACTGAAAGTAGACCTACCATTTGATCAAGAAATCCCACTACTGGTTATTCACCCAAAGGTAAAAAGAAATTTTATAAAAAAGATACCTGTACTCGAATGTTAATTGCAGCACAATTCGCAATTGCAAAGATGTGGAATCAACCTAAGTGTCCATCAATTCATGAGTGGATTAATAAAATGTGGTATATGTATACCATGGAGTATTACTCAGCCATAAAATAAAATGGTCAACTAATGTCTTTTGCAACAACCTGGATGGAACTGGACACTAGCCTTTTAAGTGAAATATCACAGAAATAGAAAAATACCACATGTACTCACCACTACATTGGAACTAATAGATCAACACTCATGTGCACATATGGTAGTAAAATTCAACAGAAATCAAGCAGGTGGGGGGGGAGGGGATGGGTAAATTCACACCT
>NW_012147797.1:723857-724794 GCF_000956105.1 Propithecus coquereli | reverse complement strand
TACTTTTAACTCTGGACAGTTATGATACTATAAAATTTTGGTATTTTTGTTTTTTATTTTAAAAGATTTAGAGAATACAAATTGACTTCCATTATATGTATACAGTACATCGTATAGTAGTGATGTCTGGACTTTTAGTAAGCCCATCACCTAATGGTGTATATTAAACAGATATTTGTGCTCCAAATACCTAATTAAATTCTGTATCAAAAATTTTTAAACACACACAAAAAAAATGTTTAAACTGTACTCTTCTGATATTTTGCTTTATAATGAAATTAACCCTTTAAAGATGGTACATGAAACTCAACTCTTCCTTAATCTTTACCTCTTTTTTGTTTCATGTTCCCCCCATCACCCTCCACCACCCTCCGCCATCTACAAGCACAATTAAAAAACAACTTTTATTTACAATACACCTTTCCAAAGAAGAGAAGACTCCTGGCTGATTTTAGCTATAGATCATATGATATTCAATTCTGCAATAGAGTTTATGCCTTCTAAATATTTTTAAAGATGGTTGACATATTTGTTATTGTCAATAGTTGTTATTATTAAATTATTACAAAAATAGCCAACAGTTACTGAATACTTGCTAATTGACAAGTGGGTTTTTGTGTGTGTGTGTACACATTACCTCTTTTAATCCCCACAACAAATCCACAAACAAGGTGCTGTCCTGATCCCCTTTCCAAGGTATACAGAGAGGCCATGTAGCTTACCTACTCTCACCACGTGGGTGTAGCCAGAAAAAAACCCATATAGTCAGACTTTCAATTCCAAACTCTTAACCTTTATTCTACACAGTCTTAAATAGTGAAACCACAGAATTATTTACATTTAGTTCTAGCTTTTGAATTTTTAAAAATGGTTTGTGGTTCTTGTATTTAAAGGTCAAAATTTCCATTTTCTACGCTGACCAGAAATCTCATACTGG
>NW_012147797.1:719814-721717 GCF_000956105.1 Propithecus coquereli | reverse complement strand
TCTATTTAAATTGTGCTGTTTATTTTCCCAAATACTTTGTCTCACACAGTCATTTAACACAAGATTTTGATAAAGGTAAAAATATGACAGGTAACATTAGAATCCAAGTTTTCTTATTCTCAGACTAACACTTTGAATAACCATGTAATTTATTTTCAAATAACTGAAGGTGACATTGTGAGCCCAAGTTAGTAACATTTTTTTTTGCATGTGATGCTGCTATTTGAAGCATGATGGAGTTTCTTGTTTTTTGGGTTTTTTTTGGTGTCTTACACGGGGCACAATATCAGAATGCAGCTACGTCTCTCAGTTATAATGAACAGAGCTGACATAGTATATTAAAATCCTGCGATAGTACCATTGGAGGAGAAGGAGTGGTTCTTTGGACACAGTGATTACAAATATCTATTCTAAAGGTGCCCCAGTTCAATAGAGGCTTTCCCAAAGTGTCATTGGAGCACTAAGGAGGAACACCATACTCAGTAGATGTAACTGGGGTGAGAGATACCAGGAAATACTTCAGAGACAGTTATCCTAGAGTGGAGTCTGAAAAAAAAAATGATGGTGAGGCATTCAAGGAACATAATTAGACAAAAAAGATTCTCGGTACACAGACTTGTAGGAAGAAAGAATGGGGGGATAAAAATGTGAAATAATCTGGGAATTCTCTGAAGGATCATTTGGCTTGGGTTAAAGAGCAAATGCAGGGAATACCTGAGATAGGGCTGAGAAGGAGTTCAATAGCCAGATCATGGAAGACTAATTTTGCCTTGCTAAAGAAAGAAAAGGTATTTCCTCACCTCTGACCTCATTCATGAATTGGTGTTATCTTTAACACATCATCTTCAGCTTTGCTAACATCATAGTTGCAAAATGGCTGAAAATAGAGCTGAAATCATCCTTGTTTTCCATCCAGTGGGAGAATAAGGGTCATATTCTCACGACCATAAAACAATGTGCCTGAGCTCATCTATAAGAACAACACTGAAGCAAACTCTGTAATCAGGCATATATCTTGGGCTGGTTGACTTAGACATATTTTATCTTTAATCCTGAACTAAGTTGTTTAAATCAGAATCCATCCTTGAGGCCACACCTAGGATCAATCCTACATAACACTACTTAAATCTTATGACTTTTATAAGATGAGAGTTTTGAGAAGAGAGAAAATAGGGAAATGAATGATGAGTAGGTGTCTTAGTCTATTTTCTGCTGCTGTGACAGAAAACCACAGACTAGGTAATTTATGAAGAACAGAAATTCATTTGGTTCATAGGTTTGGAGGCTTGGAAGTCCAAGAGCAAGGTACCAGCATCTGATGAGGGTCATCCCATGGCAGAAGGCAGAAGACAGAAGGCAGAAGAAAGCACATGAAACAGGAAGAGGGACCAGGGGCCAGACTCATTTTGTAACAACTGACTCTCACAATAACTTACCGACTCCTGATATAACAACATTAATCCATTCATAAGGGCTGCACCCTCATGACCACGTCTTATTAGGCCCCACCTTCTGACAATGTTGTATTGGGGTTCAAGTTTCCAACACATGAATTTTTGGGACATACATTCAAACCACAGAAGTAGGCAACGGGCAAAACAGTCTCTAAACCTCCCCTGCAATTCCCCTGCACTGTAAGGAAGCATTATAATATTACACAGAGAGAGAAAAATAGAAGACAGGGCTGACCCTATAAAGGGAATTTTCATAGTGGCAAAGTATTTTGCTTCCTGAATAACATGTAAATAAGAACTTATATTACTCCTATTGATAAATCCTGAAGATTATTCTCCTTTTTACCTTCATCATGTGACTTGGTACATAAAAGGTAATTCTTAGGGATCCACACTTAACTAACTTTATCTGTCCTTGGAGACTGATCACTATTCCAGAAGAAGTCTAA
>NW_012147797.1:714667-716954 GCF_000956105.1 Propithecus coquereli | reverse complement strand
GACCTAGCAGTAAAAGCATTTAGGTTGTGTGGCCTCTCCTTGACTAAATGAGCATATTATTTTCTGAGTTAGCAATATGGCGTCAGTGAAATGCTTTGAAGCAATAATTCTCAAAAGTACTACTACTACATTTTATGTAATATTATTGATATAAATAAGCTCATGCTATCATTTATCTCTTTGCCATAGCATATGTAGGGAAAATGTACAGGCACAGGTTGTGAGTAAAACTAGCTTCAAAAGGCCTCAGAGGGTATGGTTTCTCACCCTGTTTAATTAGCTACATTCCTGAGACAAGTTTTTACCTTTACAGATTTAGGAGTTCTGTTTTTGTCAGTACCCTTGGAGTAGCCAACTCTCGGGCATAGGTATAAAATTTACCCACTTACTGCACTTAGAAAAAAATCCCAAACTCACTGATCTACAAGGTTCTATTTAGTTCTACTAGTTATTCGGTTTCATCTTATCCCTGTGGTCCCCTACCCATGGGCCCCGGACCAGTACTGGTCCATGGCCTATGAGGAACAGGGCCATAAAACAGGAAGTGAGCAGCAGGTGAGCAAGGGAATCTTCATCTGTATTTACAGGCGCTCCTCATCACCTGCATCACCGCCTGATCACTGCCTCCTGTCAGAACAGCGGTGGTATTAGATTCTGCGTTATGGTGAGTTGTATAATTATTTCATTATATATTACAATGTAGTAATTATGATGTAGAAATAAAGTGCACAATAAATATAATGCCCTTAAGTCATCCCCAAACCATCCATGCTCCCCCAACCCCAGGTCCATGGAAACTGGTCCCTGGTGCCAAAAAGCTTGGGGACTGCTGTCTTATCCTACTAGCCTCCTCTGTATACGAAAACACTACCCTGCTCAGAGCATCTGTTTTTTCTCTGCTTGGAAAACTGTTCTCCTCTCACTTGCTAAACACGTGCTCCTGGCCTTTACTTTCTAGCTCAAATGATACCTCTTGACCGCTGCCTCAAAACTATTCCTTCGTCCTCCCTCCTCCCCCTAGTCACTCTGTGTCTAATCACTATGTTCATTCCCTTCATTACATATTTCTCAGTGTGATTGTATATTGTCTGTCTCACTACTCTAGAATACAACCTTTTTGAGGACAAGCAACTTGCCTGTTTGTCATTGATGCATCCCCAGAGTACAGAATAAAACCAGTACATTAGTGGGCTCTTGATAAATATTTCATGTAGGAAACAATCCAGTTCACAAAACTTTGGTATGATACAATACTGTCAATTATTTACGAGAAAATTCATTCCCTGGATCACTATATATGGCATATCCTACACATTATCTCCCTGTATGCAGAATTTCTTAAAAAGCCAAATGATAAACAGAAAATTGTTTTTGAACAAGGAATCAGATTAAGAAGCCTTAGACGAATCAAACAGTTAATGGGAACATTAGAATATTCTGATGCATTCAGGGGCAGTCTCTCCAATGGTACCTAAAAGTCAAAGGCCACTGGATGAAAATCCCCTGTAGAAGTAATGCTTGATTGGTCACTGACAACAGTTTCTTCTATAATCTCTTTTTCTTCACTTGAAATACTGACCAATTGCCCTTCAGCTGCATACTTTCATGCCTTAAGTAAGTTATTACATTTGGTAAAGTTACTAAAACAGTCATTCTGGATTACTTAGAATCATGCTTCAGTCTTTCAGTATGTGTACTGTGCATATGAATTAAAGTTTGACTATGAGAATGTGACCTTCTTTCCAAGTTGTTGTGGCATGATTCAACTGTAGCTGCCAGGTACTAACAAGAATGTATAAATGTATATAAATTTATTCTAACCTTATCCAATTTGCTGTGAGTATTGTCTAATATAGTTTGCTCAAGATCACATTAAGTTTGGCCATAGAGTAATAGTCATCACGTAGAGTACCGAGTCATCAACATTTTTGGCACCAGGGACCAGTTTTATGGAAGACAATTTTTCCATGGATGCTCGGAGTGGGGAGGGGGGGAAGGCGGAGCTTAGGCTGTGATGCCAGCAATAGGGAACAGCTATAGGGGCTGTAAATACAGATGAAATTTCACTTGCTCACCACTGCTCACCTCCTGCTGTGTGCCCGGCTCCTAAGTTTCATGGAAGAAAATTTTCCATGGAAAGTGGGGTGGAGCTCAGGCGGTGATGTGCACCAGGTTCCAAACACGCCACAGACCGATACCTGGCCACCACCTAGGGGTTGGGGACCGCAGACGTAGTGCATGTAATCATTGTATGCCTCTGTGGGTAGAGGAATATATAAGCATATAC
>NW_012147797.1:710652-714617 GCF_000956105.1 Propithecus coquereli | reverse complement strand
AAGTCAGATATCTATCTGAATTCAAAAATCTTCATTAGGGTAGAGAACATAATAATGAAAGTTGATCTCATACACTCCCATATCTCCTATCTCTCAATGACATGATGCAATAAGAAGTTACAGAACAGTAATAAAACCAGAAACCACCTGTTTCTGTCATGTACATAATTTCCACATATTTAGATGGCTTGTATAATGATCAGTTTACCAGCACCTAAAAGAGGTTGCTACTGTGATATCAGCAAACAAAGAGATTTTAAATCCTGCACTAAAAACTATCACAAAAAGGGGCACGAAGGAATGTTTTGAGTATTGGAAATTGTCTACAACTTGATAGGATTCTAGGTTCTATGGCTGTAATCATGTCAAAACTCAATGAATTTCACATTTAATATTTGTGCATTTCATCACATATAAATTGTACCACCAATGAAATACCTACATCTACACATATAGAAAATAATCAAAAGCACAGTGTATTAACATCGTGAAGTTGCAACTAGAATCCTGTCAGCAATCACTCTACTGGTCATCCCACCAAGGATGGTATGAGTGTGAAAGGATTGATTTGTAATGTTTTTTCCCCATTGCTTTTCTAGGGTATGTAAGTGCTTTGGTGCTACTATGCCCTCTTTTTATTTTCTGAACCATTCACTGAAAACATTTTTTCCACGTTTTTGTATGCCATACATTAGATTCATTAGAATAACTCCCAATTAGAAAATATCAAATAGTCCATCAGTGATTGCTCAGCATGGAAGGCGCAGGAGATGTGATACAAACCTGTACCTAATGCTAAATCCTAGCTTCCTAAAAGCAACCTTTAATATCTTTTGTCAATAAACAGTTACCAGTCGTAAAACTATAAGGGACATATGAGATTAAAAGCCTAGTGAATCATCATTTTATTCTTCTATGATACATGTACTTTGAAATACCGAATTTGTGTGTCTTTCAGAACACAACAGATTCTAATTCTTTGTCATTTACTATATTTTACTTATTAGGAAGTACAACAAAGACTGTTTTCCAAATATGCCCTAGCCTATTCTTCTTATTTGCTCTAAAATGAGAATGTGAGTATGCTTTGGAAGAGGCAAAATAGATACTGAATTTCAATAAGCTTCCTCCCTTCCTAATAATAATTTTTAGCATTTATTTGATTGTTGGTATGCCAAGCATTTTGCAAATTCCTTCATGCAGTCCTTACAACTGTGCTCAGAGGTAGTTATGGTACTCATTTTTCCAAAATAAAGCAAAGACAAGTTAGGTTACTCACCTGTTAGTAACAGCTAATGAAAGTAGTGGAGTCAAGATTTGAAAACTGGCAGGACTGGCTGGCCTTACCACAACTATACCATCTGTATTTCCTCTCTTAATTAAACATATATTTGCTCATTCATTAAGCATATATTCACTGAATGGTCACTGTATTCATCAACAGAGATATAGATTTTCTGACCTCTAGGAGTTATGAAATGGGTATTACAGTAGTAGAAAATGTCACTACAGTTTGATAAGAACTAAGCTATTTAAACAAAAACAAGAAATGTTTAACCCAGATACTAATTGTGGTAGGTAGAGGAGTGGATTAGGGGATAGATAAAGGAGACGAAAATCTAGGAAGGTTTTATGCAGAAAGCCCAATTTTAAGAATAAGAAGTTAACGAGGTAAGGAATAAAATTAAGTGTGTTCAAAGGTCAGGACACAGACCGTGGGTGTTTAGGGAAATGGAAGTACGAGTGGATTACAGAGAAGAGAGAAAGGAATGACTACAGGAGAAGGGCTTATGTTGGAAAGTAGGCTGTGTTTGACTTTCAAAATAATTTAGATTTCATAAGAAAGGGAATGAGATACAATTATGGAATTTGGGGTAAAGAAATGAAATTGTAAGCTTTCAATTTGAAAAAGATAACTGGCAATAGTGTGAAAATGAATCAAATCAAAGGGAAGTAGAGACTCTGAAGCAAGAAGATAGAAACACAGATTGGAAATGATAAAGGCATGAACTAAGGCAGGGATGAAGGCCGTGGCGAGACCTATTAAATTTGCCTAAAAAGGAAATCCATAAAGAGAAAGGAATTTTGCAAATATGGCATTATTATAGTTCATGTATAACATAATGCTCAAGAACATTAATCAAGGGCATGGTGATAAAAATTATTGACTCTGAAAGATGGTTTCATGTTACATGGAAATCTAAAAGATATCAATAAATATTTTAATACACAAAACTAAGATAATCTGAAAAGATAGTGGCATACAAAATAAATGAACATTAATGTTATTAATTATGTTTCATGCTAAACTCTTATATGATATTTTTTAATAAATGTCATTGTCCCATGTAATATATATTTATCACATGATTTTACAAATTACATATATTTGATATTTATTCTTTAGGAACTTGCAAGGTTTTAAAGCAGATTCCCTGAAATTACTGAACCTTGAATTTAGTATGTTCCCATATGGGTAAGAAACATGAGGTCAAAATATTTTTTTAAGTGGCAGACTTTTTTTGGAAAGCAAGAAACTCTTTTTTCTTTTTGCAACCCTACTTGATAACTAGCTTCACCATCCCCTTGACTTTGTGCTTGAACAATGTTTCTATTCTGACTTAAAAACAAAATAATATCAAAAATTGATGCCACCAACAGATTATTTAATCTTTATTCTAATTTACTAACAAAGAAATGGTAAATATATTTTTGCTTTGCTACATACTAAATAGGGGGCCGTTAAAAATGAATTATACATCATTAATGGTTTAAAAAGATTACATCCTCTCTCTTCTCACCCCATTCCATCTGTGCAATTTAATTGGGGTTCTTATTCTGTCCTTCCACAAGTGGATATAAAACAAAGAAAACAACTTATCATTCAGTATAAATCCCTAGGATAGCCTATGTTTTCCAGAATGTGCTTAATAGAGACAAAAGTATAGTATCATATGTTTGTTATTGTGGGGGAAGGAACCATAAAATGTCTCGTTTTCATATACCTTTTATTCATTCACTTTTCTTTAAACCTCCTGTTGTTTTACTCTATTATTTTTTCCTTCCAGTTTTATTGAAGTATAATTGACACATAAAAATTGTATGTATTTAAGGTATACAACGTGATGATTTGATATGCATATACATTGTGTAATGATTACCATAATCAAATTAATTAACACATCTATCCAATGGGTACATGGTTACTATTAGCAGATTTTAAGTGTCACTCTATTATTTCTGTCCCTAACTCTTAAGTGTCTTTTTGGTGGAAACTCCTAGTAGTAGGAAGAAGGGATGTGTTTAGGACCTAGCAGTAAAAGCATTTAGGTTGTGTGGCCTCTCCTTGACTAAATGAGCATATTATTTTCTGAGTTAGCAATATGGCGTCAGTGAAATGCTTTGAAGCAATAATTCTCAAAAGTACTACTACTACATTTTATGTAATATTATTGATATAAATAAGCTCATGCTATCATTTATCTCTTTGCCATAGCATATGTAGGGAAAATGTACAGGCACAGGTTATGAGTAAAACTAGCTTCAAAAGGCCTCAGAGGGTATGGTTTCTCACCCTGTTTAATTAGCTACATTCCTGAGACAAGTTTTTACCTTTACAGATTTAGGAGTTCTGTTTTTGTCAGTACCCTTGGAGTAGCCAACTCTCGGGCATAGGTATAAAATTTACCCACTTACTGCACTTAGAAAAAAATCCCAAACTCACTGATCTACAAGGTTCTATTTAGTTCTACTAGTTATTCGGTTTCATCTTATCCCTGTGGTCCCCTACCCATGGGCCCCGGACCAGTACTGGTCCATGGCCTATGAGGAACAGGGCCATAAAACAGGAAGTGAGCAGCAGGTGAGCAAGGGAATCTTCATCTGTATTTACAGGCGCTCCTCATCACCTGCATCACCGCCTGATCACTGCCTCCTGTCAGAACAGCGGTGGTATTAGATTCTGC
>NW_012147797.1:707066-708977 GCF_000956105.1 Propithecus coquereli | reverse complement strand
GATATTTTACACATACAGTATATACATCAAAGAAAGTCTAAAATAGTAGTATAGAAGTATGAGTACTATTTTTAAAATACACTTGAATCTTTCAAAATGAGTTTATTGTCCTATTTAGAAAACCTTTAACTTATAAATTAAAGCTTGAGGATGAAGACCCTTAATCAAACCGTCCATTAGAACATGCTCTGATAATATTATTTAGACAGAAGAAAAGCACAAAGAACTGAAATAATCTGAATCGCTAAGGCATTTAAAATTTGAAGCAAAAAAATTTTAAATAAGATATGGTTCACAAAAGAATGTTTGACTTTGTACTTGCTCTGATTACACTACCATCACTGCAAATAATAAATAGTATCACAAGTTCCAAAAATTTAAATATCTTAACCAAAATATGTGCTGAGAGTTCAATAGTGATGGTATCAATGACGAAGGTGGTAGCAACAAAGCTAAGCTGAATTATTGCAATTTGGAAGTGTTTTGTTTTGCTCCTAATACTATCCAGATAATACTATATTGTCTTCGTTTTTCATATTTGAGTCACATTTCAATACTTTTCATTATAAAGAAAAATAAAGCTTCTGTGAGTTCAGTCAAGAAAATATTTTATTTTTCCATCCTTTCCTCTCTCTTTTATGAGAGTCAGTATGGTAGCTTACATAAGGCATTTCAGCTGAGAAAATCAGCTCTAGTAAGCTCTGCTCCTCAAAGGGACTGGCACAGAATGTGAGACAGGGTTTTGGCCCCAGGCCCACAGCAGTCTATATTTTTACCACTAATCATATACATTACCCCTGTCTTGACACTGAAAACACATATTCAGTGCCAGTCATCTATTTCCAGGGAAAAATGCATGTGCATCTTGGGATAATTTCCATTTACAACTGGCAACTCAATTCACTGAATTAAATCACATTCCTTGTTTTGATTCAAAGCCAATGTGGTTATGCCTAAAATGTGAATACAGACACTTGGTTGCAACAATGAAATTACAATAAAGAAATGTAGAAGTTAATGAGAGTAAGAATTCTATACTCCAACACTATGTAAACTATAAAACAGATCACCAGAACAGAATAATCACAAATATGTCCTTCCTTCTTTTATAGTGCTATAGTATCCTCTCTTTTATGAAATTAAGTTACTGAGATATAGTAATTGTTAGTATTATGAACTTGGTTCCCACATTTAAAAGCATACATACTGGTCTATGAAATCTGAAAATCTGGGAAGCTTGGCTATAAAGTAAAAGAAGAAACATATTAGTTAAAGGAGAATATAGATTTTAAGAATAATTATTTTGTTTGTAGCTTTATCTTACAAAGATGCGAGAGATTAGAGCATTTACGAGCTCATGAGCTTTGAGGCAGGAGCCAGCAAAGTGGAAGAGAATAATAATAAAACAGAAGCAGTGATTGCCAGTGGAGGGAGACCCCAATGTTGGAAAAGATGGGAGGCAAATGCTTTTGAAAGCAGGTAAAGCCATTAGCTTCCAGCTAGAGAAAGGACACCTTTTCTGGGACTGGAGGGAAAGAGGTACAAGTGGATACAGATAAAGTTTGAAGGTACTTGAGTTGAAAGAAGAGGGAATCCAGCCTTCCACTCTTATGACTAAAATAAATCGAATACTCTCCATTCTAAAGAATATATACTTACGATACCTTTTCCTCCACCCCATTTCCTTCAGAAATTACAGTCCTTCCATTTTCACTTGCTCCTTTTCCCCAGGGAAGGGGAAAGCGGGGGCGGGGGGGGAGCTTTTGTGAGTTTCAGCCAAATGAACAGTTCCTTGGCCAATATGAAAACATGTGAGACTGTCCAGTTCAATGGACAAAAATTGAACATATTGTTTTCCTTAAGGAGAGCTACTACTCTTGAGCATTCCTGGCAGGCCTACCATTTGAGCCC
>NW_012147797.1:702066-704186 GCF_000956105.1 Propithecus coquereli | reverse complement strand
AACACTCAAAGACCACAAATACTTTAAATTAGAGGGAGAAGCATGAAAGGTTCTATTACAGACATGAAAAGATGAAAAGCAAAAGCAAAGACAATTCTTTAAAGTGGCAGTAAGATCTGGAAATAATGCTACTGAAGCAACTTATAAAATAGCTTATATACATGGGACAAAAGAGAAGCCATTCAGTGATGCAGAAATTGGGAAAGAATGCTTTGTTGAAGTTGTAGGATTCTTAGACCCCAATAACGTTTCAAAGTACAAACAACTGCCTCTTTCAAGGAGAACCATAATTGATCAGCAGCATGAATTAGCCTTCAACTTAACAGAACAACTTCATGCAACATTTCAAAACAAAAATATATATTATTCAATAACTTTGGATGAATCAACTGATACTACTGACTTGGCACAAGTTTTATACTTCATTTGGGTCATAACAGAAGATTTTCTTTGCTACCAAGATTTACTAGCTTTGGGCACTCTTGGGAACAGAACCCAGGGAATAGATATCTTCGATAACTTTCAAGATAAATGTGGTGAAGTTGAACTCAATTTGGTAAATTTAGTGAGTGTATGTACAGGTGCACCTTCCATGACAGGAAAACATGAAGGGTTTATTGCACAGATTTAAAAAAAGTATTAACAGATCCACATGCTCTCATTTCTTTTCATTGTATCTTGCACCAGCAAAATTTCTGTGCTAAAGCTACAATTTTAAGTAACACTTTGCAACAAGTACTGTTAACCATATTCTGCCAATGCAACACAGCATCATCAGTTTCTTAACATGCTAAATTTGAATGATGAGGTATGCACTGTGGATTTGCCATGTCATTCTAAAGTGTGTTGGCTATCACAGGGACAGGTGTTAGCCAAAATTTTATCTCCATGAGAACAAGTAGTCAAATTTTATGAAGAACAGAATGAGCAATGTGAATTACTGAAAGAAGATTTCTACAGGAATGCAGCATTTCTGTGTGATATCATGTCAAATCAAAATGAATATTTCTTTGCAAGGTAAAACTAAGTCTATATAGGATTTGTGGCAAAAAATCCAAGCACTTTGAAAAAAAGCTATCTTTTTTTCAAAGTACTTCTTCTTCAAAATGAAATTTTGGATAAACATTTTCCCCAATTAGCAAAGTCACTGATGAACAGGATGATATACACGAATCATGTGAAGAAAATGCGGCTGTTATAGACCTATTAATTGGAGAATCCAATGAAAGGTTTACTGACCTTGAGAATCATGATACCACACTCAAATTAGCATTTCAGCCTCACCTAGTTGATATCACCAAGTACCTAAAGAACTATGGATGGAATGGATTGAGCTCTGAGTAGATGACATTTTAAAATCATTGTTTCATGCTAAGAAAGATCCAATTGAAATATGGAAAAATGCAGAATACCCACGCCTTTGGCAACATGTCCAAAAATGCTTCTCAATCACTATTGCTGAGAATCTGCATTCTGCTACCTAACCCAAATCAAGACATCATTAAGGTCACAAGTGACTGATACCCATCTAGAAGATCAACTGGAACTGCAGACCTCCATGCTGCAACCAAATATTCAAATGCTTTCCAACAAAAAGCAGACACAGCAAAGTCATTAAAAGGTGAGTTAACTTTACAATTATTAAGTATATAGTAGTTAGATTTTTACAAAATAATGTATTTTGAAGTATATCTAATTGAAGTTTCTTGAATGCAGCCTTATTTGATTACAGCTAAATTAATGTGCCCTTCCGACATGAAAAGGTTCCCTACCCCTGGCCTAAACAAACTTAAATAGGATTCCTAAATGTAGGACCTTATTGTATCTTTTATGTACCCAAGGGTTTAGGGAGTCTCTGAGGAGAGCTATATATTATAAAGCGAGTCCAACATTTATTGGATCACTTTTTATAGAGTGTCTCCCAGAACCGGGGTGCCATAGAACCTGCTTTGACAAACCCTGCATCATGGCATAGCCTTTCCTCTCCTTAGCAGTATGTGCGTGTGTCTCTTAAGAATCTTATCTCCAAACATCTTATCTTACTCATTTTTTCTTTTTCTCAAAAAAGTCAAGTGTTACTGAGGCCAATCTCAGGACTGTATTCTGCTTAAAGGATAGTA
>NW_012147797.1:700333-702016 GCF_000956105.1 Propithecus coquereli | reverse complement strand
ATAGATGAAAGATAAAGATATTAATAGATAGATACAGTATGATAGGCCCTTTTGGGATTGAGTATCATCTTCTGTCCAAGAAGGGACCATTATGTGTGGTCTCAAGCCAAGTAGTTTAGGGGGTGATAAGGTTGAAATGTAAAACTTAGTTTTTAAATCGTGTTTTAACTTATAAATACCTCAGTGTCCTTTTATATTTATTTATACAACGTTCATGTCACATTTGGTATTTGGGCTATTAGTGAACAGTCTATATTTCTATGGTACACATTTGAGTTACTAAGGCTATGAGCCTGAATTTGAATGTGAATTATTCAGTCACTGAGCCTAACTTAAGCCTAACCTTCTGCAACTTAGGACCATAGCTTCCCAATCTTGTGAGGTGGCTATCATTGCCTTTTCTTCATAAACAGGAACAATCAGGGACTGAAATGGCAAAATATCCTTTACCAATCTGGAGAGTCCAGAGGGTGTCTGTCTGTCTGTCTCTCTCTCTTTACACACACACACACGCACACATTTTGACTTTATCAAACAGCTAAAGAATATCATCTGAATAAGTATTTAGAGTATTTTAGAACCTTTTCACAGCATAAGAAATAAAATTAGCCCTTTACCATAAAAATCTATTGGAATGTAACATAGTTGGTAGCAGAACAGCTCTGAGAACCATCCGGCCAATAATTTTGTTCAAAAACAGCATAATTTCTAGAGGTACGTGTTTGGTTTGACTGATAAAGATGAAATGATTATCAGAACTCTTCGTTCAAGTATTTATTAAGTATGTTCTACTCTCAGTCCCAAATGCTATCGGGGTTATAAAGTAAGTAAAAGACATTATTATAACCATCTAGGAGCATGGCTATTGGAATCATAAGTGAGGCCTGGCTTGGGTCACATGTTCACCCAGGTGGAAAGAGAGGAACAGGACCCTTCCCAAAAGCCCTTCACTGCACACACTGCAGTGGTGAAGAGCCCAGATCCTGAACCCCCACTGCTTAGGTTTGGTTTGAATAATGACTCCACCATTTATTAGTTGTGTGATCTTGAGTAAGTTACTTAACCTCCTTCTGCTTTGTTTCTGGGGATTTTTGTCTGTAAAACTGAGATAATTACAGCACGTGTGTCTCAGGGTTGATGCAAGAATAAAATGAATTAATATGTTAATATATAAAGCACTTAGTGACTGACACTCAGCAAGTGCCATGTATAGTCATCATTAATAATATGATCATTAACGCCATCAATATCATTATTGATAATCCCACCAGGATCATAGTGAATACAGTACTTTTCTATAAGTGAAAAGAGCTATCAAAAAGGCAAACAGGTATTTATTTACTAAAAGGAACTAAAGATTTCCTTAAGGAGTAATGCTATAACCATGAAATAATAAGCAAATAATTCAAGCAAGATCTAATCCCATATAATGTTAACCCTAAGAAAACTTTTGAAATGCAACTTTAGAGACATCAACTTCTCAAATTTATTATCAAATGACTATATGGCAAAACTTCAGTAAGAGTTTTACATATATCATGACAGTCCATCCTTAATACAATCATATGAGTAGAAATTATTTGCAGCAGTTTACAGCTGAAGACTAGGCTTCAGAAAGCTTAAAAAGCTTGCCCAAGTTTATTTAGTTTGATAGAAACAGATTTTATTTCAGGGGCTTCATTG
>NW_012147797.1:693901-695593 GCF_000956105.1 Propithecus coquereli | reverse complement strand
CATTTTTCATGAAGAAAAGAAAAAGGCAGGGAAAGTAAGGGTATATTTGATTTTCCCCTAAATGACATGAATAAAATCTACACAGGTATGGCAAGCAAAATAGAGAAACGCTTACCCCAATTTCTTTGCAAAATGAAACATATGCTGGTTTTTCTTCCAAGACTGGGATAAGGCTATAAATAAACACATAATATGGGGGTTTTCTTCCCTCTGAAAATTTGGAGAATATTCTAATTTTACATGATTATGTAGGCTTTCACTGTTTTCGAAAATTGCATTAGGCCCAGAAGCTCACTCTAATTGGCAGATTTTTTAAAACGATGTTTATGTTTACAGATCCTAATGCTTTTGAACAAACAGACACTTATTTCCATTTCTTTTGCTCCTCAACACATCATGCTGGTGACAGATGTTTCTGAACTGTTTCAATGTCCCTGTCCAAATAGAAAATGCACACTTAATGATACCCATGTGTGTATATTTATAGTTCTAGACATATCTTTATATATCTACAAAAGATTGTTCCCCTTGGTAATTATATTCCTATTCAAAATTAATGAATTATTGACAGAAAAGCACCTCTTGTGTATAAAGACACACACAAAAGATCTGTTTTTATACATTATGATGACTATACTCACTTATGTTTGCATCAATGTAAATGGTCACAGTGTTTTATATAAATACATATATTTAAAGTCTTAACTTCATATGCTTATTTTCAAGGCATGTAGTTGAGGTACCATTTATTGTGAGAATAAAAGAAATGCAGCTTAACATCAGTTCTGCTGTCTTTGACTAATCTGCAAGCCACCCACTTTAATGGCTCTTCATAAATAATTCAAATTTTAATTATGCTGCCAGCCTCTGACCTGAAGAGAAATGAAAAAAGAAAAGGAAAAGAATGGATCAGGCAAAGCATATCAGTTGAATCAAATTGTGCCTCCAGTAAATGACTAGGTGTCTCAAAGCTCCACTTTCCTACTCAAGATGCACCTGCTTCCTCATTTGTGATTTTTTAAAAAATAAAATTAGTGTCATCCAAGATACACCACTGATAATAAACTGTTTACTCTAAAAAGAGACATTCTTGTCCTTATTTTAAAGAGCTTCATTTATCTATATGTACCACATTTATCTATATACACTTATAGATCAAAACATATCCCTAGATTATAGCAGTCTCCCCTTACTAGATATGTCTCAGTTGTTTCCAATTTCAGGCTCTGTATTCTCTCCTGAAAAGTCACTGGGTTCATCCTAATATCAGGCGTATTCATATTACTGCAATGACACATCAGATCTCTGCTATATTAAAAGAAGAACACGTAAGACTTCTTCCAAACCCAGGTTTTATAAGTTATTGTTGGAGGAACTGTTGCCAAATGAATAGTTGGCTGAATAGATTTAGGAAAATCTAACTGCATCTGTCACACAGAAAGCTGGCCAAGGTAGATCTGACAGGCGATACATGGCTGAATGATCTCTTCCCACCTAAAAACATCTTTTAATTGCATCAGGTCTCTCAATCCACAGTTGAGCATCTGCTCATTAGAACTAAAGCACTATTTCTCAAATTGAAATGCTAAATCTCACTGTATGATTTTTTTCTAAATATTGCCTTACAATTTCCCTAAAGCAATACAAAACTCAGTCATATTTGATGTAAGATCTCTGGGGCTAAATCTAAAG
>NW_012147797.1:687901-692360 GCF_000956105.1 Propithecus coquereli | reverse complement strand
TAATGCTTTTCTTATATTTTGCCCATTTTTCTTTGGATTGTAATCTTTTGCTTATTGATCTGTAGAAGGTCTTTTTGATAACAGATACTACGATATAGTTCATAAGTGTCACAATTTCTTATGCCCCAGCACCAACTAAAATAAATCCAAATCAGGAAAACAGCTCAGAATAATTTGTTTGCTAATAATTTATCTTAAGACACTCAATTACAGAACCTAATTGAATAATATGGTATCACTGTGTAACATTATCGGGTACTTGCCTCTTTCTCTTATTAGCCTGTAAGTTCTTTGAGTCCAGGTATACTAGTGTCTTTCTTTGTATAACCTTCACATCATACTTTTCCCTCATATAAAATTTCAGTACATGATTGTCCTACTGAATTGAAAAAACTAAAGCTTTGTAATCTCTTAAAGGTCTTTAAACCTACAAACTCCACAAGCTGCCTGTTAGAACAAAAATCAACAAATTAATAAGAACTATTGTACTACTTTTGGTGAAGTAAGTTACTTAACACATTAACTGCCATGTGAATTGTATTTAACTCAGGCTAGTTTTGAGCCTGGGGCTTAATGAAGCAAACCCCTGCAGTTGTTTCTGAATATCTTTCTTGTTGATGTTCTTGTTGTTACAATTAATATTGACAATTTAATTCTAAAAACGTGGATTGTGTTGCATATAATTAACACACAGAAAACAATAAAAAATAACAAGTTAGAAGGGATTGTTTTAAGAAAACACTGTGGCCCCAGGGAAAAAAAAATTTTTTCTAGTGTGACAATCAATGTGTTAAATATTTTATATAGGCAGAAGAAAAAATCTATTTTTGGCATAAAGTTTTATATTTTATCTTTTTACAAAAGTTTTAGTGAAAAGTTGTGTTCATGTCCTTTGCCCGCTTTTTAAGGTGTTATTTGATTTTTTTCTTGTTGATTTTTCTGAGCTCTATATAAATTCTAGTTATCAGCCCTTTATCGAATGTGTAGCACGCAAATATTTTCTCCCATTCTGTAGGTTGTCTATTTGCTCTAATAATAGCTTCCTTGGCTATGCAGAAGCTTTTTAATTTGATCAGGTCCCATTTATTTATTTTTGTTGCTGCTGTGATTGCTTTTGGGGTCTTCTTCATAAATTCTTTGCCTAGGCCAATGGCTGTAAGAGTTTTTCCAACATGTACTCACCATTAAATTGGTACTAATTGATCGACACTTATGTGCATATATGGAAGTAACATTCACTGGGTGTCGGGCAGGTGGGAAGGGGAGGAGGGGATGGGTAAATTCAGAACAGGTGCCATGTGCACTGTCGGGGGGGGGATGGGCACGCTTGTAGCTCTGACTTGGGCAGTGCAAAGGCAATTTACGTAACCAACGAATTTGTACCCCTGTAATACTCTGAAATTTAAAAAAGTTTTAATGAAATATAAATGGAGTTAAAAAATTAAAAATGATCAAAGGAAAGTGTAAAAATTCCAACAAAGTTAAAATTTGTCTTTTATAAAGGAAAGTCCATGGTAAATGGCTAAGATTTAATGTTTCAGATACTCTCTATATATACTCGGTGATTACTTTAACTGACAAAGTTCATAAAATATCACAAATATGAAATTAAGTTCTGGAGGTTTTTTTATAAAAATAGATAAAACAGCCAGTGAAGGAAATGTGAAGAGAACCTGCGACATAGTGTTTGGCGTTTATTTAATTACAAAAATGTATTGGCATAACCAAGTTATTCAATCTCCCTCCAATCGCACAGAGTCCGTTTTTTCTTCTCTTTGCCTCTTACTATTCCACCAAAACCAGAAATATCCAAAAAGAAGAGCTAATGACAGAGGCTGTGTGGATCATGATTGGGCAAAATGTTGAGAAACTAGTTAGGCCACATGGGGCAAGGTGAACTGCAAAGTGGTTAAAAGCATGGAAAGCCTTAGAGAAAGCGGGAATGAAAAGGGAACTTGAGAGACACCTGAGACAAAAAACAAAAGGCTACAATTAGGAATGGTGAATGGAACACAATGGCTCAAAGCATTTCCAAGACAGTAAATCTGAAGAGCTGCTAAATAGCTTAAGTGAGGAAAAAGACAAAGAAGAAAAGAGTGTCCAAGAAGCTTTAAGCCAGAGCTCCCAATCTATAAGAGAGGCTGGCAAGAGGAAATTGAAAAGACAGCAGTTCCTCTGGCCAGAGTTGGAGCAGAAGATGAAATGGCATAGAAAACTGCCAGGAAGTACAATCAGTTTTATACAGAAAGTGAATGCCCCTCTTCTATACTCTTTCTTGGTGAAAAGGCTACAGTCCACTTGATTATCCAGACCAAAAACCTAGGTATTGCCTTTTCCCTTAATGCTCACATTCAGCAACTCTGCCCGACCTATGCCGTACCTCCCCCTTCTACCTCTCTCCTCCCGGCAATTGCAGGAGAACTGTCTCCCTTCTACCTCTCTCCTCCCGGCAATTGCAGGAGAACTGTCTCCCTTTAAGCTGCCTTCACTTTCTTGAATTTCTGCAATACCCTTCCTCAGTGTCTTCTTGCATCTGATTTTGAAATCCTCTAAACCATCCCCCAAGAGCTGCCGATATCAATTTACAAAAATATCAATTGTTATACTCCTTCTTTCATGCAGTTTACAAACAAATCACAGAATTCAAATCCAGATGCGCCTGCTCTCAAGAGTGAAGGCTTCCCAGGGCAGATGCTATACCACACCCTACATTACTGACCTCTACCTACTTCTCTAGCTTCATGTCTCACTATTTCCTTCATGCATCGTAACTTTGCCTTGTGCAGCACCTGAAATTCTCTTAGGTCTTCTCTTCAGCTTAGGAGTTTGAGAACTCTCCCATATGCTTTCACAGTACTTGTGCATCTATAAGAATTGCTTGTTTATTTGACAATCTTCCCCACTGGACTGTAAGTTCCTTAAGGCAAAAACACTGCCTTTCAACTGTCTATATCCTTTATATCTAGTTCAATGTCTGGAATACAAGAGGCACTTGGTAAACATTTTCTGATTCAGTGACTGAGGCATAACAGATACCAGGAAGAAAGTGGTAGGAAAAAATTAATCCCTCCATTTATATTCTCTCCTATTCCCAAGTCATAGCATTTTTTCTAGCTCCAGTTCATTTTTTTTTGTTGTTAAAGTGCTTCAGTAGATGAATGATGTCATCAACAATCCAGACAAACTTTATTAAAATATTCACAAACAAAAATCCTCTATAAATACATCACTCAAAAATGTTCTTCTATGTAGCAACAGTAATCACCAGTGGAGGCTGAAAGGTAAAAGATATAAACAGAAAATGAGAAAGAGTCTCTTGCCTTATTTTGTTATATAGTTTCTGCATTGCTGTTCTGCCTCTCTGGCTTCCATGTCTTGAATTCCAGCCGTGTAGACCCATGATTTGGCTTCCCATCTAATTAAGTTCTTAAGCTGTTCCCTCCTCAGCTATTTCTGATTTTTTTTTAACTTTTTTAGTATTTATCCACACATCTTCATGCTCTTAAATCAATAGCTATCCCCCACCCCCAACAGGTAGCCATTATTCTGACTTCTGTTACCATAGATTACTTCTGTCTGTTTTTATACTTCATATATATTGAATCATGTACTATGTAGTCTTTTCCATCTGGCTTCTTTGGCTCATCACTGTAGCTGTGAGATATGTCACTCTCTTGTGTGTAGCAGTAGTTTGTTCTCTTTATTGCTGTGCAATATTCCAACGTATGTACATGCCTCAGCTTATTTAGCCATTCCTTTGTTGAAGGACATTTGGGTTGTTGTTTCCAGTTAAGGAATATCATATGAATAACAATACATGTCTTTTGAGAGACAAATGTACTCATTTCTGTTGGGTATATTCTAGCAATTGCTAGAACATATGGTAGGTACTACCAAAGAATTTTCCAAAGTGGTTTTGTAAAATGGATATCCCCACATCCAATGTATTTAAGTCCTAGTTTCTACGCATACTAGCGAATAATTCACATGGTGAGTCTTTTTAAAATTTTATGGAAGTAACATTCACTGGGTGTCGGGCAGGTGGGAAGGGGAGGAGGGGATGGGTAAATTCAGAACAGGTGCCATGTGCACTGTCGGGGGGGGGATGGGCACGCTTGTAGCTCTGACTTGGGCAGTGCAAAGGCAATTTACGTAACCAACGAATTTGTACCCCTGTAATACTCTGAAATTTAAAAAAGTTTTAATGAAATATAAATGGAGTTAAAAAATTAAAAATGATCAAAGGAAAGTGTAAAAATTCCAACAAAGTTAAAATTTGTCTTTTATAAAGGAAAGTCCATGGTAAATGGCTAAGATTTAATGTTTCAGATACTCTCTATATATACTCGGTGATTACTTTAACTGACAAAGTTCATAAAATATCACAAATATGAAATTAAGTTCTGGAGGTTTTTTTATAAAAATAGATAAAACAGCCAGTGAAGGAAATGTGAAGAGA
>NW_012147797.1:676199-684131 GCF_000956105.1 Propithecus coquereli | reverse complement strand
AAAAAAAAAAAAAAAAAAAAAAGATAATATCCAGTGCTAAAGAAAGAGAGACACACTCTCATAACTGTTTAAAATTTCAGATGGAGAATTTAGTAAACTGCATTCATAATTTTAAGATAACATATTTTTGATATGGTCCCACTTTGGGGATTTATACTAAGGAAATAAGAGAGTTGTACATATATTTACATATAAAATATTTATGGGATATTTGTAGTACTAAAAAACTGGAGCTCTTCTAAATTAGCCATAGATATTGGTATATCCGTATTATGTTGCCACTAAAATTCTATTTTATGTTATTATTTATTGTTATGTATTATTGTATCTTTTATGTATTATAGAATATATTTTATTTTATTTTTCTTTAGAGATGAGGTCTTACAATTTGCCCAGGCTGTAGCTATTCACAGGCATGATCGTAGCACACTATAGCCTCAAATTCCTGGTCGCAAACGATCTTGCCTCAGCTTCCTAAATAACTGGGACATCCGAGTGCGCCACCATGCCCAGATAATCTTATTTTTATATTTGGTGACATGGGAAAAAATTCTCAATACGTTAAGTGCAAATAACAGACTTAAACGTGGAGAGTATAATTCTAATTTAATAAAAAATTTTGTGTGTGCATGCATGTGGATGCACACATATTTGTACCTGCACACACATGCATGTGGGTCTATAATGATAGAAGGAATGGACATAAAAGTACCACAGTGTTAATAATTTTTATACTTGGGTATAAAATTAAGAATATGTTTTATTTTCCTTTATTTATCGGTACTATCAACTTTTAACATTGAGACTGTAATTTTTCTAGTGAAGAAAATAATTCTAGTCATCGTAAGATATTGTCAATACTCTTCTGGAAGACCATGTTATCTGCCCCCTGGTTGCCCCTCTGAATTCTTCTTAAACACTGTTGCATTTGCTCCAACCCTACTGGCCCTCCTGATCTTAGAGCACAAAAGCTCTCTCAGCCTTAGGGCCTGTGAACTAACCAGTCTCTCTTCCTGGAATGGCATCTTCACATTTGCATAAGACTGTTCCTCCACTGCATTTTCTTCTCATGTTAGCTGAGAGGACCATTACTGACTATCAGATTCAAAGCAGCCTGCTTAGGCAATAAAGTAAGAGTTATATTCCTCAGATTTCTGATCTACAGAGCATTTTTTTACCGTAAAAAATCTTTTATTTATTTTCTTTCTTGTTTATTGTATGTTTATCTTAACTTATAAATATAAAATTATAGTCAGGAAACCTGCTTGTCTTGATAACTACTAAAATCCTATTTCCTAGAAGAATGTCTACCAAATAGCAGGAGCTCATGAAATGTTTTCTGAATGAACAAGTGCTAGAATGAATGCCTCATTTAAGATTGCTGACCGTCACATATTCTCTATGCTGCCTCCACTCTTCAGTTATAGGTACTGCATGCTCTAATTTTTCCTCCTACATTTCTAATCAATACTGTTTTCTCATTCATTGAAATCTGTCTGTATTGATTTTTTATCCTGAGACTTTGCAGAATTCATTTATCAGTTCTAAGAGTCTCTTAGATGAGTCCTTGGGGTTTTCTAGATATAATATCAAATCATCAGCAAAGAGCGAGAGTTTGATCTCATCTGCCCCCATTTGGACACCCTTAGATCTAGCAATAGCACTGTTAGGCATCTACCCAAAAGAGCACAAAACATTCTATGATAAAGACATCTGCACCCGAATGTTTATGGCAGCACAATTCACTATTGCAAGGATGTGGAAACAACCCAAGTGCCCGTCAATCCATGAGTGGATGATTAAAATTTGGTATATGTTTACAATAGAATATTACTCAATCATAAGAAACGACAGTGATCTAGCACCTCTTATACTTTCCTGGATTAAACTTAAGCCCAATATCCAAAGTGAGGCACCACAAGAGCGGAAGAATGGGCTCCACTTGTACTCGCCATCAAATTGGTACTAACTGATCAACACTAGGGTGATCACATGGCAGAAATACTCTCCAGGGATTAGGGGGATTTGAGGGGGGTGGGGTAAATCTGCAATTAAAGGACACGGGGAGCACTGTAGGGGGAAGGGCATGCCTTTAACCTGCACTTGGGTGAGGCAAAGACATAAAGTGTAACCGTAATGTTTGTACCCTCACAATACCCTGAAATAAAAAAAAAAAAAAAGAAATTTGTCACTGCTAGGTTATCCTTACTTAAGCACAACAAAGAATTAATCAAAGTGGGAAACACACATCTATATGGAACAATGTGTGGAAGCTCACATGACTGCAATACACTTCCATACTCAAAGAGTACCAAAATACAAACTCCATGAGGGAGGCAATTATTTTTTGTTTCTTGTTTCTGGCCCCTAAATCAGTGCCTAATATATATTAGGCATGCAATACATAAATATTTGTTTAATATATGTATTTATGAATGAGTGAATGAGGAATAGTCAATATATTTTGTTCCATGCATCTATAAAAATGACATAAGGGAATGGAATAAAACAAGTCAAATGTAATTCTCTGCAAGGACACACACTGTGACCTAAAGTATATAGCAACTAAAATATGCTGAATGAAAAACACATGCTCGTGAACCAATCTCACATTTGAGCATTAAGTAAATTTGATATGAAATATATAGACAGCTGCACAGTGCACAGTATTTTCCATCAAGCAGCCAGCTCTCTGGTGCTGCCAATTAAATCACAGTGTAAATTTATTACTCCAATTAAACATCAAAATTTACTTAGAACCTACAGCAAAGATCCTTGGCTCAGTCATGCAGTTCACTGAAAAGAATTGAAAACAATACCACATTTGAACTGTTTTCGCAAGTAATCAAAATTTCAATACCACTCTCCCTTTTATAACTACTTCTTTAAATTCAAATCCATCTCTGAGCATGTGCTCAGCAGTGTCTGCCCATTATTTAACACTTTCTTTTTAACTTCTCTGATCTTCTTGAATAGATAGCACAGCTGTTCACCCAAGGTGAATATGGAACCCCCTTATCAGGTTACTCTCTGATTCTATCAGGCTCAAAAGAAGCTCTATCATCTCTGGAAGGGGTCTTTCTGTAGAGAGCCCATAGTTTGTGTATGCTTTTAGTACACTCTCCAGCATGACAAACACCATCTAGCTGGCTTTACACTGTCATTTCCATTGAAAACCTGTAATTACTTCCCACAAGCAACATTTCATCCTGCCAAGCTGATTAAAGGGGATACACACTGGAAGGCAAAGAGTAGCAGTGCTCAGACATCAAAGTGTTTATCTTGTAAGCAACAGTGCAGTGGCATGCACACAGTAAGCACTAAATAATTTTTTTTAGATATTATATTTGCCTTTTGACAGACAGTATAATTAATGATTTTCTGGTGAAACATAATAGTCTTTTTTAGAGCAGACTGAGCAGACCAAAATGGACTTTTAAACTGCCATTTATTAAAAATATTCTACCATAATGGACATACCATTCGAGAGTCTCCACTCTCATCATCTCACTTACATCTACATCAATTAAGTAATTATTTAAATGTTCCCATTTATCGACAGGCAAAACAATCAAACAGGTAGTTTTACTTTATCATAGTTTTTGAGTTAAGTCTATTTACTTTGGCTTATTAAAGCAATCACGTTTCTACAGAAGAGTGTTTAGGGATATTAATAGCATCATCAAGAAGTACTTAATTGCAATTAGCTAAACTTTATAATAGACATTTGTCACAGTTTTTACTTACCCGTTGTTGGACATTTAAACATCTTTCTATGTTTGGAGAATTTCCCCAGATATAAACTATGTTGAAAGTCAGTGCTTATGTGCAAGTATAAAAATAAAAAGCTTCTTTTGCCTGTCTCTTTTGCACCTGGAACTTGGCCAATCACTTTGACTCAGCCAAGCAGATGGACTACATTTTTAACCCTAAACTAGTGACCCACAGAAGCAAGGACAGTGACAGACCTATCCTAGCCATAGCAACATCCAGCAGCAACATCCAGTTTTAGGGACAGCAACTGCAGCTTCAGGTGTCCAGTGCTGCCTGTAGCAAGGTAAACCATGATATAGATGCTCAGGGGTGGTAGCAAGTGTGCCCTCCCCAGCCTGGTGTCTAATGTGATTTAAAGTTTAGTTCTTAATTCTGTGAATTACCCAACATATTCTTTCAATAAATAGGTCTGATGTTTAAATCAACTTGTCAATCTCTGTTATTTGAAACTGTAAACTCATACTAGGACAACTTCCTAAAAGAAGCTGACAGATTGATGGATTACACATTGACAACTCCCCCCACCCCTTTTTTAAACATCAATTGACATTTGGACATTTAGAGTTGGTTCAAAATGCTACTACCTAAGAGCCAATGGTTTTATTGGACAGAGTTTTCACATGCATCTGTATGGTAATGTCAGTGCAATTCTGTATTTGAATACTTAATTCCATTTTGCCCTTTTTTATCTTCTACGGTTGTAGATCAGAAAAGTAAAATTGCTGATACTTGGGATAGAAGCATAAATGTGATTACCTTAATGGAGTTGTGACAATGATAGAAATTTGACCTAATAAAACCAATCAATCTCCAACCTTAATCAGTTGTGTGCTTATACACACATATATACACACAAATACGCTGAGAATATGTCTTTGAAGATTGTCATAAAAATTGCATAACTAAATTTTTTTAAATAATTTTTAGCTCTTTGACAGCAATATTCATCCCTCCCTTAACATGTATGTTAACTTCCACACATTCAACTTTTGGTAATTTATTACATATAGAAACAGAAAATTATACATGTCAACCTTTTATTATGTTAATACAATTTATACAATAGGTGGAAGGCAATTTATTTATTGGAATCATCACTGACTGCCTAATATATTGATATCAACAAACAAAATTATACATTTTCCTAACAAAAAAAAAATTGCCCATCTTTGAAACAGACCATGTAGGTTCCAAAAATGGTTACCAAATTTATTATAAAACTTCTTATTTTTTTGGTGTAAGCAATGTAACAAGCCAAATAAAAATTAATCATAATCTACAAGGTTGTAATCTAATCCCCACATTTAAAGTTTTATTAGTTTCATTTGAATAGGAGATCAAAAATTTAAATTAAACCTTAGCAGCATTGGAGAGGATGTAGGAAGATAAGACTTGAAGGGCAAGTATGTGTAAGACTCTGCTTGATCAGCACAGGCACGCTTGTGTTAAATGCCAACAGAACGCACGAGTTGGCTCCCAGTAGTTTAAAAGGCTTTCAGGAACCTGGGAAAAACCATATGACTTCTTTTCTAGCTCCTGGCACCCTTAAAACATCCTACCTAACCTCAGCCACCATCCCAGCATTTCACAGGGAAGCTTTGCAGAACAATCAGTGCCAAGGTTTTCTCCTCCATGAAAATTTCATTGTATTTTGCAGGCCAATTACCTGATCAGTATACTAAGGTAATTCCCTTGTGACTGAGAGGTTTTCCTGTTCCAGAGAGCACCTGCATTTTCAAAGGGGGCAAAACATTGAAATGAATATGTTCTGGAGACGTATGTGAATACCGGGTCCTTTCTGGCCCCTTTTCTATTTCAGGCTGCAATTGACTCATTTCCAGTAATATCGCAGATTACCAGTGGCATAGCACACTTCTGAAAAGTTGCCAATTCAAACTTTAGGGGAAGGTATATTTTGTAGATTAATAGGCCATATTCAGACTCTAACTATCAACCAGTCTCTATTTCTTAGAAACCAAAATGGCTGGCCAATAATGTTCTAAGATAGTTCCTCATCATCAACCATGAATACTTCTAAATTTCAGAGACCACAAAGAGATAAAGACTTCTTCCCCAGGTTTATTCTTATCCGCATGCAGATAAATTTGTATGGGATTGAACCTAAACAAATGCCTTAAGTAACATCCAATCTCCTCTTCTTATGCAACTTGCCTAGTTACTCTCTTCTTGGACTGCAGGGTTCCCATAACCTACTGTTCCTTTAATAGTTTCCTTTTAAAAACTGATCTGTTGTTACGACTTGGACAAATTAGATATCCCTGAATAAAATAATGATTATTATATAAAATGCTTATTATTTGTACCCTGTAGCTTTATAGTTATTAAGAAAACCTAAAATGTAATTAGATTGTGTCTTATGAAAAGACTAAATGTGGTCTAAGTAATTTTCATGCAATCTGGTCTCTGCTCACAGCTCAAGTGATCAAAGGTAAATTGGACCTGAGTATCTGTAAAAATACAAAAATGTTATAAGAGCCATGCTACTTTCTATGTCTTCACTTTTAAGCAACATGAAAAAAAGTCAAAACCTGGTATTCATTTATTAAAATAAAAAGTAAATCATAGGAATCAGAAAAAGGAAGCATTAAAAATATACCAATTTTGAAAATGAATATACATTTTTGAATCATAAGTGAAAATAAATGCTACTTGTAATGCTATTTTTGATTGTTGTTTTTGGCTAATTTGTATGTTAAGGCATTATTCAATATGTAAAAATCATGTGTGTGTATGCTCATGTACACATACACATATATCACATATAAGGGAGAGAAAAGTTTGAGTGATGGAAGTACTGATAAATTATAATTTTCAGAATTTCAGGAAAAAAGAGCTTGGAGAGATACAACTTGAGGCTCAAGCAATTAATAAGGGAGTTCTGTGGCATATTTTGCTCATGTTAATATCTTCCCAGATGAAACTCTGATGTGTGCCATCTTACTATATCCCAAAGAGTGCACAGGCCTGTGCTCCGACTCTCAATGTCTGTAGTTTTTTTTTTTTTTCCTCACAAGTGCCTAGGGGGCTTGTCTAGCTCTGGAAAAAGATAGATCGTCACCATTAACTGAAATTCACATTTTCTCCCCTACTTTTAATTAAGAGACTAATTTAGAATCACAGGATTCTAGAATTTTGGAGCTAGAAGGAGCTTTTTATGCATTTCACAAACCCCTTTTACATAGAAATAGTCTGTCTCAGGTCAAACAGCAAGTAAATTAAAGTTAAGACAAGAATTTAGGCTCCTGATTTAGAATTCAGTTCTGAATATTTCCAAGGCACCAGGTATGTGGACTGGGCTTTCAGCTGCAAATAACTGAAAATCCAATTCAAATTGGCTTAAGCCCAATCATCAAGGAATTTGCTAGATGGCAGAACAGGGAAGTCCAGATGTAAGGTCTAATTCAGAGTTAGCTGACTGACCACTTCCACGTCATCATCAAAGAATCAAGAGCACCATGATTCAAAGGCTTCCCTTTATTCTCAAGAGAACAAGAGGAAAGAGTCTGGTTTGAGATCAGTGGCAAAGAGATTTTTCTTCTTCCTCACACAAGTACTGAAGAAAAGACTTGAGCTTTTACACTGATGAGATAGCCCCCAAGTCAGTCCTTCTGAATAATGGAAGGCAATGTGTTAATCAACAGAGTCTTGGATTGTTATAAGAGCCAGTCACAGTATCAAAAGACGCAGTCCCATGTCAGTAACTGGTCAGTGTCATCCAAACCAAAGGATGCCACACAGAGGAGAGGGGTGGACTCATTGTTCAAGAGACAGCGACAATGTCCACTACACGAGACAATGTGGTGATGAAACTTTTTCACATAAATACTTAACCTACCAGTTACTACCCTTCAGAAAGTGAATACTCTCAATTACAATATGTTGAGCTAAGATCAACAGATTATAAAGCAGCATTAGCCCAAAAAGCTTTCTGTCCTCTAAAATATGTTTTGTATATAAAATTCAAAGAGTTGTGAAGTGCTTTTTATTTTATTTGCACAAATATTCCTACAAAAAGGGAGGAATAGTTCAAAAGACTAAGTATTTAGTGGGCTATTTTAAAGAAACATGCTATTTTATATAGATTGTATATCAATAGAAATGCAAATATGAATATAAATTATCAAATGCATATGTCAT
>NW_012147797.1:669776-671487 GCF_000956105.1 Propithecus coquereli | reverse complement strand
TTTTTTTTTTTTTTTAAAAACACACCGGAGAGTCCCTTGTTTATTCCCCCAAACTGATTTCTTAGATTATAACTTAGATTATACTTAAGCAGGCAGTTTTAGCAGTAAGGTCTTTGGCCTCAGGAATAGATGCTATCATTGGTTGGGATATTCTGGAGAAATAACCGTACTGAATTCTATTTCATCTCCTCCCAAATGCACCCCATAGCACAGTTTTGTTTGTTTTCCGTTTTCTTTCTCATCCACAACATCTGTCCTATATGCTTCACTGAACTGTCTTTTCAGTGAAGAAAATGCAGCTGAGAAAGGAAATGAATATCAAATTCAGAGCTCCCAGGAGAGCTGACCCAAATTCTCAAATGATAGCATCAAAATGCACTTTCTACTTTCAGATCTGGGATATCATAATATGATTCCTTAATGATTCAAATGTCGTTTTTTTTATAAGCTATCTTTGACAGGCCTTTTAAAAATGATGCAGACAATTAAAATAATGAGAAAACAAACTATCAACCATCTAATGACAAACCTAAAAGTATAAAGCTCAGAGGATCACAAGGTCTAAGAATAGAGCTTGTTTATATTCTTACTTTTACTTTGAGTCCAGACTTTCACATTGTTATGTTTTTCTCAGCATCGTATGTGGAGCTGAGGTTTGGACACTGGAGGCTCACCAATGCTATTTGTGGTGTGAAATGTTATGAATGCTTGAGGTACAATACTCCCAAGTTATTTTACTTATAGGTTTTCAAGTGCCATAGAGTAAACATTCCTGCAATTGTCTTCTTGGCATTCGTTCCAGTATTAAAACCTGTCTTTGTTATTCAGTATTTCTTAAAAGATTTGTGTGTGTGACTCCCTTTTGTCCCACCTCTTATCCTCCAAAAGTTACCAGGTATGAATGATTTTAAGAAAATTGAGGGGGTTAAGGGACCTGGGGAGAATATGGAAGGCACACTCACATTAAAAGCTGGATTCCTTGGCTTCTCTAAGTAACAAACACACACACTCACACGTGCCCGGAATGCTTAGCTTCTTTATTAAGAGCTATTGAAATGATATATTTTGTTGAGTAGTCCAGGCAGACTAAAAATTATTCCTGCTTAAATATTTGTATCAGATGCATACTTGTCTCTTAAGACATTGGCTTAATATTCCATATCTGTAAGGAATCTGATGCTAATTGAACAGGTTTTTTCCCAGTATTAATTTTAATTATTTAGAGCAGCATGAAGCTCTTCATAATTTCCCACCTGACAACCGGGACCCACAAGAACAGCTGCCTATGGTTCATGCTCCTATGAACACACTGGGTATCAGAGTCAATAAGCTTGGGCATGAATTCTCTGTGTGTTCCACTGAGGTTATGAAAATCAACCCTTTTGGAGGAGTTCAGAGGGAACCTGCAACTGAGAATGATGTCCAAACCACTGTGCAAAGTATTATGACAGTCACAGATCTCAAAGGAGCCGCAGGAAGAGAGGCTCCCTGCTGTAGTGAACACAGTCCATAGTTAAATAATAAATCACAGTCACGAATCCAGCCCGCAACAGCCACTACCTCTCAGAAAGTCACCATGACCACATAGTACAAATATTTAGTTCCACACAGTTGTGTATCTCGATGGGATCCAACTGAAGTAGTCATCTGTTTGTCCTTTTTAAAGGGAACGATGAATGCTATTTGTTTACGATGAATTGAAAGTCAAAAT
>NW_012147797.1:666391-669531 GCF_000956105.1 Propithecus coquereli | reverse complement strand
CTTACAAAGTATTGCAGAAAACTTGCTACTACAATTCCATTTTGACATTAGACCTTCCCTGAAGAGTACCAATCCACCTGCTGCTATAAAAAAAAAAAAAATCGTAGATAAAAAAATTTCATTTCAGAAAACACAGTGTACCAATCTTTTCCAGTCTGTGTTCCAGAACCCAACACGACCTTCCTTAAATTGTTTAATCTTTCATGAGATATTTATAAAGCTACCTTTCCCAAAGGTTCCTTCTAATATTAGGAGAGGACAATTCCTTACTTACTATATGCAAGGCTAGGCAAAGCCAGCATTTAAATAGCTTGCGATTTTGTAAAACTTTAAAATTTACAGGGAGAGAATATATATTTATTCAATATTATAACACACAATAAAATGTCATAAATGCTGAGAGAGTTGCTAACAAGCAACTGCATATGGGGATGAAGCCATTAATGGAGACTTTCAAGAGAACAATATCTGTGAATATGCATGGGAAACAAGCTTATAAGGAATTAGGAGTTAAAATAATATGTTCTGGGGGGAAGAAGGTAACAGGAAGACTCTTATAAAACTATATTAACAATCACCATGGAGAATATCTATTTTTTAAATAAGGTTACACATTGCCTTTCAGATAATAGATTACACAATAAAGGGAAAATAACATTAATGCATATTACTAGTATAATAATGCATGAAACAGAACTGAAAGTCTAAAGAAAAATTAGCAGATACATAATAATTTTATTAATGAATGGGGACATGATCCTGGAATGATCAGTTAACTATTTGGAAAGCAAAAGAAAAAGTCAGGAGTTTACCTCGCAGCATGTGCCCAAACACATTCAAATAGATTAAGAGGTTAAATGTGAGGGGGGAAAAGGTTAGAAAAACAATGAAAGAATAAATTAAAAGAGAAGGAAATAGTGCAGGTTAGAGAAGATCTTACTAAGCAAAACGGCAAAGATAGAAACTATAAAGAGCCAAGTGCAGCGGTGCACACCTGTAGTCCCAGCTACTAGGGAGACTAAGGCAGAGGATCACTTGAGCCCAGGAGTTCAAGGCTGTAGTGTGCTGTGATCACACCGGTAAATAGCTGCAGTACTCCAGCCTCGATAACATAATGAGACCCTGTCTCCAAAAACAACAACAAAAAAAGAAACTACAGAAAAAAAGACTGATAAATCTACAAAATTTAAAATCAAAGACATAAGCAAACTGGAATAAATATTAACATAATGCATGACAGTCCATACCTCTCCAAGGGTAGAGACCACACAGGCTTATATAGAAACTCTTCTAGAGGTTTGATTGATACATAAAAAGCCACTTGAGTTTACCCAGGTATTTGCTATTTTCCCTCTTGTTATGAGGGTTAATATAGTTGGCTTAGTCCATGTGGGCTGCTATAACAAAACACCTTAGACTGGGTAATTTATAAACAATAGAAATTTATTTCTAACGTTTCTGGAGGCTGGGAAGTCCAAGATCAAGGCACCAGCAGATTCAAGGTTTGGAGAGGGCTTGCTCTCTCTCTGCTTCACTGATGTCACCCTATTGCTGAGTTCTCACATGGCACAAGAGGGGGAAGAGCAGAAGTAGGTAAACTCACTGCCTCAAGCCCTTTTATAAGGGCACTAATGCCATCCATGAGGGCAGAACCCTCATGACCTAATCACCTCTGGAAAGTCCTACTTCTTAAGACCATTGTTTTGGGGGTTAATTTTCCACATGTGAATTTTGGAGAAACACCAACATTCAGGACATAGCAATAGTGTATAAGTTGCTTGGCTTGTCTTTGTAACATACATCATATCCAGAGAGGTCCATTGATTCCCTTCACCAAATTCAAAACTTAACATATCTCATTGTTTTAAAAAAAATAACCCAAACCGAACTAACAAATTTGTAGCCACTGAGGGCCTGCCTCCCCTGTATACCCCTCAAATCCGCACCCCACATCTACTAGCAGTAGATAAAATAAGCCCTGGGCTATGAAGGTCCCAAACCCCCGCCCTCCCTGCCCACAGTGCTGCTTCATGAGGCACTTTGCATGTAAGCCTCCTCTCTGACTCCCCTCTTCCCCAGGGTTCCCTTGTCCCCCTCCCCTTCCAGATGGTGATCATGGCCACAAACTTCTGGATGGTCCATGCTATGAGGGACTGCCCCTCTCATGCAGTCCTGTCCAAGTGCTGCCCCATAAACCCTGCATGTGGTACCACCTCTTGTGGTCGTATCTTTTTCCTTCATCAGGCCCCAAATCCCTTAGCAAACCCTGCAGTCCTAGCTAAGGTACCTTTCACAGACCGAAAAGTGTCATGGCATGTAGTAGGTACTCTTGAAATAATTACTTCCTTATTTCCTTTTAAAGTATAAGTGACTCTGAATATTTATTAACTATTCAGTTCTTGAATGAACTACATAACTCTTATAAGAAAATTTAGGTGCCAGGCAAGGGGTAATAAGATGCACACACATACACTTCGAATCTGTCTACCCAAAGAACAAAAACACTCACTGAAATGGGCATAAGGTTCCATATCTAGGTTAAAGAAAAAAAGATATGCAAGTATCATAGCTTTTTATAATCTAAGAAGGAATAAAAAGTTGTAGAAACTTTCCAAAGTGATTTTGCAAAGTCTTTAATTTTCTAGTTTTGTTCCTTTCTCAAAGTTTCCCTACTTTCGTACTCTGAGTCAGACTCTGATTATTGATGTGGCACTGCCTGGTGGGGAGAAAGCAGATTAGATCATGTCTCAATACCTCATCTGGTCTTAAAAAGCTTTAGTTTGTTCTCATAAAAAAGAAAGGAAGCAAGCAAAAAGAAAAATGTTTTATTTTAAAAAAATTCCCAATTGGTTTTTACTTCCTTAGCCAAGTTTCTTTATCTCCCTCCCTATTTAAGTGTGTGGGGTTTTTTTCCCCACCATTTATAAAGATAAAATAGACTCCCTGGGCTGCTTGGAACACGTTTAACTTATCTATAGGTTTCAAAGGCACAGCAGGTCCCGGGCATGGAAAAGGCAGGCAGGTGCTGTGTCCTGCACCATTTAACAAGCACACACAGATTAAATGAGTAAATTCTGTTTTTCTTAATCATCAACTGATCTAATTTACAGTTCCTTTACTATTTATTATCACTGTCCTCT
>NW_012147797.1:660661-663286 GCF_000956105.1 Propithecus coquereli | reverse complement strand
GGGGAGGGAGACACATCATCTCATAAAAGCAATACAAATGTAATATATTCATTTCCAAGTACAAATTGCATGCTATAGATTTGTTTTATTTTTAATTAAGTTGTATTTTTTCCTAATAATATAAATGTTTAATTTAAAAGTCAGTCAGTACTACAAGTCTTATAACAAAAAAAGAAGATACAATATTTTAAAATCCTGCCATGCACTTTCCATTCCCAATTCACTTCCAGAGCCAACCATTTTCAATCGCTTTAGCTTTCTTTTGTTATATACCTCCATTTTGAAATATAACATGCTAAAACTGCTATATTGTTTAATTTAGATAAGATTCATAAAATTGTCTTTATGTATTGTATTTAATTTTCTTATGTCAATTCCCCTTTCATACTACACACACACACACACACACACACACACACACACACACATTATTCTCCCTCAATTTTTCTGGTACAGGTAGTCCCAATTGTTAGGTAGTTCCATATTCAGTGCTGACATAATCATGATAATGGAAATACTACTCATAGCTAAGCAATGTAGTATACCGTGACAAAATTTTCTTTTATAACTTTTTTATTTCCCTGGAGTTATACATTCTCAGGTTCTCTAAAGGAAAAAGTTATCACTTCAAAAGGGCTAAACTTTTGGGCAATTCATCTGCTTCATGTGTTTCTTGAAGACATCATTACTAGCTACCGCCATCATCCTGCACCTGCTTTGAGTAATGAAACTCCTGGTCTGTTTCCCTGCTGACATCTAGGTAATTGCCTTGTCTCTTTCTGTTTTCAATTCCTTGTTTTTCTTAAAAAAGAAATCCACATATTCCTTTTATTGTTTTCCTCCTCATTTTGTTAGAGCACTTCCTCCAGTAGCTTCTTCAGAAAAAGTGCATGGGAGAACAATTTTTTGAGAATTTATTTGTCCTACCTTACACCTTATAGTTTGGATATATAATTCTACTTTGGAAATTATTATCTCTCAGAATTTTGAAGGCATTTCACATTGTTTTTAGCTTCCAGTGTTATTAAACCATCTAATGCTTTTTTGACTACTATTATTCCAATGTACTGTTATTTTTCTCTCTGGAGCTGTAATATCGATTTAATATTCTCAAACCCTTGCCAATGCCCTTTTCTTTCATAGTACTTAGTGATTCCTTTCCAGCTGGTTTCATGTCAGTTACAGGAAATTATACATAACTTAGATAAATAAATATTTATATGAATACGTGAATAAGCATTCTTTATATGAATATATATAATGAGAATCACACACAATACATATGTATACACATGTACGTATGTGTATATACATACACAAAAAAAATACATAACTAATTTCCTCCCCTTCATTTTTTTTTCTTTTTAGAAATATTTTTGATCTCTTAGACTGATCTTCAAATTTCCCATGACTTTATCTTCTCTGTTTTATTTCTTTGCCTTTTCTTTCTAGGAAGAGTATGCTTAACTTTATCTTTCTTCTTGTCTACTTAATATTTCTGTTACCAATTTTTATACATTCTCTGAGTAGTCCTTTCATATAGAACTCTGATCTTCTTTCAGACATGAAAGATATCTTACCTAAGGATATTCAGTGTAATTTTTTGGAGCTTTCTTCTGTTTCCTGCATTGTCTTAGTCGCCTCTATTTTTGCTTTTGTCTTTTTCTTCTTTTTATCCTGTTTGTCATTTTGACTTCCTCATTATGTACAAAGCTTTCCTGAAATACATGTAATCTTTGTTTATCCATATTTGACAGTAAGACATTAAAAAGCTAATTGAAAGCCCTTTCCACATGGGCAGGTTGGCCGATAGGTGGGCTTGACCACAGGGCGATCAGCTGGCAACCTGGCCATTTAGTTTCTGAATACCAAAATGTCAGTCTCTGTAGATCTCATCTCTTGGGCCAATAGCTCCAGAAATTAAGTGTACAAATTCCTCTTTAATTCTCAGATTCAAGAAGAAAGGAAACCAGAAATCTCACAGCTCAAAGTACAGACTTCATTAAATTCTAAAAGCATTTCCTATTTTAGAATGATGCCTCATACTCCTCTTATCTCCTGCTACCTCTGAGCCCAGAGCTTCTTGTGTGCAACCCAGGGCTGAGTTCAGTGAAGGAAAGATCTGGGAACTTCTTTTAAATACTTCGAAAGAAGGATGTAACTTCTTTTAAACACTCACATGTTTATATCTTCACTCTGTCTTGCACTCTCCCTTTTAAAAGACACTTTGTGGCTCCAATTTCTAAAACCTTCTGGAGTTCTGAGGTATAAATGGAATTATTTCCCAATAGAGTATGTATTTATATTACCCTAGTACAGGCACTTAGCTTTTTGCTCTGTCTGCTCTTAGAAGTCAATGATCACTCTTCAGATTCTAAAATTTTGTTAGCGTCTTGTATCTGACATTCTCTTCTCCTCTATAATCTTTATCCTCAGAGATGTCAGCCTTTATTATTCCTTTAATATATTTTAATGGGGGGGTTGGAAAGAAACAGATACATATGCTTGTTCAAATCATGAGGTTTAATCAAAACTCTAGTAAACTTAACTGTTTTTACAGTAAAATAAACTGGATGAGCTATATTTTGGTATGGTTAAATATCTAGTAATTTTACTTCATACTAT
>NW_012147797.1:659135-660611 GCF_000956105.1 Propithecus coquereli | reverse complement strand
TATCTCGATGGGATCCAACTGAAGTAGTCATCTGTTTGTCCTTTTTAAAGGGAACGATGAATGCTATTTGTTTACGATGAATTGAAAGTCAAAATGATATTATTTGGATTTATCAAATGTAAAACAGGACAATGACACCTAGTCATATAGCTCCACATTTAAAAACACCCTCTAGCATGACTATAAGAATCAAGTACCCAACATATACATAATTTAGCACAAACATTTTTTGACAACTCACGTATTCTTTTTCTCCTTTTGCAAAACAACAAAAGGCTTCCTGTACGAACACACAGTGTTGTATTTTCTCTCAGATATGCCAATTCAGGATACAATGAACTCGATGAATTATTCATTTTGAAGTTGCAACTCTTTTCTGATAGAACTTTGCAGAGACCCAGGATAAAAAGGTAGGTAGGACTCGAAACGGACACAGAAAAGGGGCTCACTATTCCAGAGAATGTAACTAGCTATGTAATTACTTTCTAACTTTGAAGTATGATAAATTAAAGGTCTTCAATTAAAAAGCTAAATATTATTCTCCCTGAATCAAGACATAGAGAGAAAAAGAACCGCCATTTAACCTAACATTTATCCTGAATCTCTATCAACAAATATTTGGCTCTGAAACCTTGCCCATCTTTGAGGAAAACTAATATTTATTGCCTTTTATTTACGTGACTTAAAGGGAGCAGCTTGTCTTTCTAATGTTTATATCCCTAGTAGCTAGCAGAGTGCCCGGCATAGATCAGTGATCAGTAATTATTGTTGAGTGCATAACCTTATCAACGGACCAGGTCTAGGGACAAGATACACCTTCCTCAAGATAAGTTTTTTTATTGAAAAGAATATGACTCATTTTCCCTTTAACTCTTTCTTGTTCACTCAAAGTAGAATTTACATTACTGTTGTGGTTTCTGAAGCTTAACCTGGAAGTATTTCAGAACAAATTAAAGCAGAGAGAAACGAGAAGTTGCAATATCATTTCAGAAGTTGTTGCCATATTCCAGGAGAGAGTTAATGAAGTTCTGGACTAAGGTAGTGAAAAGGAAGACTAAAGGACAGAGGCGAGCGTGACAAAGGAAAATCAAAAGGGTGTCTCAAATGCTTTCATGTTGAAGTGTAGAAGGAGGAGGGATAATTTGTTGCTATTTCAATTTTAGGTAATGACAAAAATAGACAATTCAAGAAGAAAACAGATACACCTTTCAGCAGTAATATACTAAGTTGAAACAGACACAAACCTAGCCAAGATATAAGAGTTCAAGCTAAATTGCGGGGGAGGGAGACACATCATCTCATAAAAGCAATACAAATGTAATATATTCATTTCCAAGTACAAATTGCATGCTATAGATTTGTTTTATTTTTAATTAAGTTGTATTTTTTCCTAATAATATAAATGTTTAATTTAAAAGTCAGTCAGTACTACAAGTCTTATAACAAAAAAAGAAGATACAATATTTTAAAATCCTG
>NW_012147797.1:650098-656365 GCF_000956105.1 Propithecus coquereli | reverse complement strand
GGGAGAGAAATATATTTAAAAATTAAACAGTAGATTGATTTATGGCTAATAATAAGTCATATCATTAACTATCTCCTAATGCTAAAAATATATCTCATGAGTCAGGAAATCTGGTATGCATAAAATAATTACAGAGGAATCCCTTGTAACAGAACAGATGATCACCCAGATTTAGAAGAGTTATATCCCTGAAGCCCAACCATATACAAAAAACTTTAAACCAACAGTCTACAAAGTAAATATCAATCCTGCCACTCTGAAACTTCACAAGGGGATTACATTAAAAAATTTAAGAGCTGATTTTTAAATTTATATTTTTCTAGCTACCTTTTATATGGTTAAAATAGTTTAACTCTGGTTTTTTACAAGATGATATATTCACTCTATAAAAATCTAAGCGACAAAAAGAACAAAGAAACTTAAATCAGCCTAAAACACATCAGCTGTAGATAATACATAAAAACCTATAGTTAAACTTTGTCAATATTTTTACATGCTAAATTAAAGAGGAAACAGATGGAAGACTTGCCATCTAATTATCAGTTGCACAAAATCTTTCTGGAAAGAAAGTGAAACTTGAAACATCATTTTTGAAGTGGAGAGAGCAAGACCTTTGGTCCCCTAAAAGTTTCAATGAAAAATCATTGACATGAGGCACATCAATTAATAGGAGAAAAGACATAGAAATTTATTTAACGTGTATACACAGGAGCCTTCAGAATGAAGGCTGAAAGATACAGGGGAAATTGTCCATTTTTATGCTTAGGTTCAACAAAATATGGACAGCCATGTAGAAATATGATTGGACAAAAAGAGTATGGTCTAATGCTAACTGACTGACTGGGGAAACACAGCAAGGCCTGTGTGTCTAGATTCTTCTTGGCATGAGCAGCATTCCTTCCTTCTGGGTGTGGGGCAGGACTCTCTCTGGAATGGGGGTTTTATGACCTAAAGTCAAACAAGGTAGGTCAGATATTTTCTTTATGGCCAGTTTTTATGCAGAATAATTTTAGGTTTTATGGCTGGCTTTCTGGAAAAGGGATTCTGGTTTTCATAACCCGTATTGGGGAAAAGAGATTCTAGTTTCTATGGCTAACTCAGGGGAGAATGAGACTGAGAGACAGGAAGAGAGGAGAAGGTCAGAGAAAAAGCTTTTGTTTTAGAGGCCCTCATCTTGGGTTACTGAGCCCTATTAGGAGAAAATATGTATTCCAATACTCCATTTTTGCCCATTTCCTCAAATATTCTATGGAGGAAAAAAATCTTAAACATAAAAGTTAATGTAAAATGTTTCTTGTTACAGTAAAATAATGAACGTCAGAGGAGAAAAGTTTCAATCATTAAATCTCAATAACAATTGTGAAGATCAAGGGGTACAAGAGTTCAGTTGGGAGGAATAAGTTCATGGGCTTATAATTAATAACAATGTATTACATACTTGAAAATTTCTAAGAGAGTAGATTTTAAGTGTTCTCACCACAAATACATGTTGATTAGCTTAGTTTAGCCAGTCTACAATGTATACATATTTCAAAACATCACGTACATCATAAATACATAAATTTTTGTCAAGTAAAAAAATTAAAAAATAAAGTTATGACATTAAAAAAAAACTAAAACACAAAACTAAAGAGCACCTGGGCCGCTCACTCCCATGCATGTCCTGAATAAAATTATCTCTCAACTGCTCTGACTCAGACATTATTTTTGTGGGGTAGGGAGATAGTTTCAAAATTTAGCAGGACAGACGGTTTAGTGATTTACAGTGTACAAACATAAATGAGTCACAATTGCTATAACACAGGACCACTTTGTGGCAGTACAAAGGAGTAAAGAGTAGGAAAAAGAAGCGTGAGGATGCTGGGTTAACATGTAGATACTACATAGGAAAAGCTGTCTCTGGAAGTGACCCTTTTTAAATGGGGTTAACATCTCAGAGCATTTCTGACATCTGAATCAGTTAGCTCAATGTGTCAAGCTAAAATTTTGCAGCCTTGAGCACTATGACTTGCAAGTAAGTGAAACTTTATGCTACTACAATTAATTAGCAGAAAGACACACAATTAAAATCCCTTTTGGAGTAGCAGGGAGGATTTTGATGAATTTAGAGAAATTTAGACCTAAGAAACTTAATTGCACATTTTATTTTTACAAATACGGTATGTCTCTTTTTTAAGCCATCTGTCAAACTCCTATTCACTTTGGTCTGTATTGATGTGCAATGTAGCTATGGCATTCCCTGACCCCACCCCACGCAACAAGGGAGAGCTAACCATTCTCTCCTATGTATCACCACTGTATTTTGCACATTCTTTATGATTTCACTTGTGGTAGAGTACTTTCATTAGTCATACATGTATGTGAATATGAATGGTTGCATCTCTAACATGTATGTACCCAACTTATGGTTGGTATTCAATAAATAAGATTCTAATACATGACACTTGATATTTAAAAATTTGTGCATGTGGTTGGAGATTGCCTAAATATCTGCAAAAATATTTTGAAATTTCAGGGTCTAGGATGTTATGATTTTTCACTAAAAAATAACCGGTATTAAAATTAACTACCCCATTTAATACTTTAACAGTGTTCTCGACAATTGATATGTAACATAAATGTCTCCTGACAACTAATACTAAATAAAGATACTGTAGCCTGCTCTTTTTTTTGGAGGGGGGTATTCTGAATGACAATGACAAATGACCACTTGTTTTCAATAGTAACTACCTAATTAGAAGTGTATTTTGGCTGAGGGTAGTGGCTCATGCCTGTAATCCTAACACTTTGGGAGGCCAAGGCAGGAGGATTGTTGGAGGCCAAGAGTTTTAGATCAGCCTGGGCAATATAGTGAGACCCCAGCTCTACAAAAAAATTTAAAAATTAGCCTGTAGTCCTAACTACTTGGGAGGCCAAGGTAAGAGGATCCCTTGAACCCAGGAGTTTGAGGCTGCAGTGAATGATAATGGTGCCACTGTGCTCTAGCCAGGGCAACAGAGAGAGACCTTGCCCTAAAAAAAAAAAAAAAAAAAAAAAGCATGTTTCTTCTAATATTGTAAATGCTATAATGCTACAGCACAATAGAAAGGATGTACAGAATTTGGTAGACTAGCAGGATCAACAATCCCTTTCAAAAGAAATTAAAGTGGTCACCATAATTATAGAATAAAAAGGGTCTCTAACAAAAAACAAATAAATAGAGATTTCTAGGATGCAGTGGCTACATTTATTCCTGAGATTACCTTTCACTCTTTTAATTTCACTGTAGTCTTTACCAATATTTGTGTCTTTCTGGCATTGTTAAGCTCATTCTGTATAGCGCATATTCTCAGTAATGTATTATGTTTAATATTCTGGAGGCCAATAATAAAGAATTTTACTATAAAACAAAATCGCTAATAAGCAATCTTAAAAATAATTATGCATTCATCCACCTTCATAAACAACCTTATTACCAAACAAGACCCAATCATAATTTTCCACAATTACCCCAGTGGTATAGATAATATCAGAAGCAAAATTTATTGCCAAGGGGTAATTTTAATTAGAATCAAGTAGGGTACAATTGAGGTTTTAATAAAAAAATTTTTCCTCATTAAATACATTAAAACAAAATTATTATGAAATACATCACTAACTAGAAAATATTATTCAAGAAACTCTTCAAATCAATTCAATACAAAACATGTTTCCAGCTATTGTAGAATCATAAATAACAATTCAAATTACTAAATAATATTTGGTATGAATGTTTAAAGTGCTCCAGTAGTAGTAAATAAGGACCCTAAAGACTAGTATCATACAATTTTTTTCTACACGCTGGAAATCCCAGGACAATGTAAACATTCTAATCGACTACCCTCTCTCTGATTTCTGACCATACTAATACATGTTAGAGAAAAGGACTGTAACTGTAATTGCCACTAAAAGACAGATAACTTTACAGGATGACATCATGAAATGCTGAGATCCCACTGTCTTGCTTTTTTACTTCTATGCTTATATATTAATATTTCAGGAATTGTCATAATCCATTCTTTTCTGTAATACTGTTAACATCTGAATGACAGCATCTTCTCTCTTTATTTGAAATTTGAGACTAGCACTCATGAATTAGTTTCCTTTATTTTAAATTTCATATGTATAGTTCAATCACACTACAGAATTTATTTAAAATAAAGAGTGCCACACGTCTTTTTTTAAGAAAAAAAAAGAGACAAGGTCTCACTATGTTGCCCAGGCTGGAGTGCAATGGCTGTTCACAGGCATGCGCATAGCACCCTACAGCCTTGAAATGCTGAGCTCGAGTGTCCCAATTAGCTGGGACTCCAGATATGTACCACCACACCCAACTCGAAATGTATTTTATGTTGATGCAAGTTAAGGTACACACAAATTAAATTAATAAGTAAAAACAATGGTAAATACCATATCATTTTTATCTGGCCTGATGAATTGGAAAAAAAATTTTCTCTACTTATCTGAACATGTTAACATTAAAGAGAAATTACATATAAAATGAAAGTTGATCTTATACTAAACTATTCTCAGTAGTTTTGTTTGTTTTTTGTGGTTTTGGCGGGGTGGTGGTGGTAGGTTAAAATGGGAACACAAACTTTTTCATTATTTTGTTTGTAATCATCATGTTCTCTGAAACAAGAGTGAAGATATTTTCATTTAAGAACTGAGACTATGCCTGTATAATTGTAAAGTGTCCTAACTACTACTTCAAACTTGCAGTTTTATTATTATTTAAGCAGCAATCAAACATAATTCAAATTCATTTCTATAGCCTGAAATGAATAGAATTATAGAAAACCAGAAAATATTAGAGAGACCATTAAAGGGAAAAAAAAAAACCTGTATTTTAATCATTAACAAGCTTATTCATTCACTAAATATTTATTGAACATTTGCTATGCACCAGGCACTATGTCAGGTACTACAGAAATAAAGAAAATATAAACCGAAATGGGCCCTTATGAACTTTACCACTTAGGGGAACAATGAAACAAACAAAAGCTTTAATAGTTATTGAACTGTGATCATTGCTCTGAAGATAATGTAGGTAGATGTCTCTAACACAGAACAACAATTGGTGGTGGGGTGTCTGATATAAACAATATAGTCAAACAGGCATTTCTGATCAACTTCCCTGCATGCTAAAACCTAAGGGATGAATAAAAAGCAGATAAAGCACTAAGCTGAAGAAGATTTTTCTAAGTAAAAGGAAGACAATGTGCAAATACTCTTAAGTAGGAATGAAGAAAAGACAGGCCTGTGAACTGAAGCATTGTAAGAGGTCAAGAGGAAAGAAATGAGATCAGAGAGAACAGGACAACCCAGATCATGTAAGGACCGATAAGCTTAATAGAAATACAAATATTACTTTAAATGAATAATATTTTATATGTTAAAAAGGAAATTTGAAAAGCTCTTTCATAATGTAACATACAGACCATGTTCTTCAAATAAAGCAAAACTGAAAACCATGAGTAATCCATATAAAACTAGAGTTTTACCTAGAATATATATAAAAATCCTCAAGGTTTTGCTATATTTTTCCATAATAAGTATCCAGGAAAAACAAACTTCTAGTAGTAGTTATTTCTATCTCCTAAAGTTTGCACACTAACAACCATGTTTTTCAACTGAGGACAGTTAACCAAAGGAAGGCTTCTGAAATTATAGTATCTAGAATGTGGAGGCTAGAGCAGTCAGAATAACAACTAATCCACATACCTATCTTCTATATTAAGTAAAAATAAAATATAAAATTGAACTACATTATAAATATAATAGAGATATATACTTCCTAAAATTAAAATACTTACGATATCCACATAATCCCTTCTTTCAAAATACAGTCTGAATATTTCAATATAATGGTAAGAAGCTAGTGTCTGTATTACTTGTGTCAGTGATTATAATGAAGCAGTTGATGACAACTTCCAAATTCAGTTTTCCAAAAGAAGAATGACTTGATAACATCCAAATGTAAATATCATGATTCAATTTACATATTATAATTTCATTAAATTTGCATAAAAGTTAAGACGGTAAGAAGGTGAATAGCTACAGGGAGGTTCAATATCTTAATATCCAATATCTTAGGTGAATATTTTAATATTTTTCACTCATAAGTTTGAGAAATCAAAATATAATACTTTATATGTAGTACAAAATGAACTTGCTGCCCTCACCATATATAATGAAAAAAATATATAGTTGTTAACAGTAGACTAATATTCCTTTTTATTTCTACCA
>NW_012147797.1:637255-649848 GCF_000956105.1 Propithecus coquereli | reverse complement strand
AACACATATTTTTAAATAGTAATCCTCAATGTAGGTAAACTGTGAGAAAGTAAGTACATACAAAAATTAGACCAAACTTTCAGAGTTCAATCTGAAGATATGTAATGAAAAGCCTTAAAATGTGCAAACCCTCAGCTCCACAATATCTAATTCTTACAATTTATTCAAGGCAATAATCTAGGAGTTTGGAAATGACTACCTGTAAGGACACGTATCCCAACATTATTTATATAGACACAATATAATTCATAGCTAACTATCTACCAAAAGGGAATGGTTGAATAAATGCTACTATGTCCAAAAGATAGTTCAAACAGCCATTAAAAGCCATGTCACTAAGGAATACTTAAAATAAGGGAAAACACAGGAGGCATGATAGTATGTTAGGAAAATGACACAACATAATTTTTAAGACCAAGAAAATTGTTATCAGTTTCAAATGGTCCTAACTCTGTAACAGAAAAAGTGGCTTCAAAAAAATGACAAAAATGTTCTATGTCTCTCTAAAACATCCCCCACTCCTTCTGGAGAACAAAGACCTGCATCCCTCCCTGCCTCAGGCCAGGAGTCAGGAGGGGCAAGGGAATGTCCTTTGTTCTTTGTGCCACAGAAGGTGGGATTACCTGGGCAGAAGTCATGAGATTATTTTAGGCAAAAATGAGACTGTGGGATTAATGAGAACCTTTAAGAGCTCTGTACTTCTGCTGAGGAGGAGTATGTTGGTACTTTGAGACAGGAGTCTGCCAGCCTTCTCCATTTGCTGGCAAATTAATAAACTCCTCTTTTCTTATCGTCAAACCACTTGTCCTTGTTCTTCTGATGTGGACTAGGGGACAAATGCCAAACTTTAGGTCACAACTCTGCCACTAATTAAATTTGTAATCTTAGGAAACTTATTAATTTATCTGAGTTTTAGATAACTAGTTTCTAAAATAATAATTGTAAAGAATAACTGACACAACGCATGTGAATTGAGACAATGTACTTGGCAAGTGTCTGGAACACGCACATATATGCATACAAAGTATGTTGGTGTAACTTTAACTTTTCAGGTAAATATGTGTATGGAAATACTGGAATGATATTAAAGGAAACCAAAAATATTTCACCCCAAAATATGCTTCTTTGACATATTTTGAGATGGCTATTCAGAAGGCTTGCAGAAAGCAATAGCCCTGAAAAGCTGCCTTTTTGTGGAGGAGGTTTGCATCTATAGAAAAAAATCTACATTAATGAAATAAACAACTAGGCATTCTCTGAGGATCTCCCCCTTATGGGCAGATCTAGGAAATATTAACTCAATCCCAGGCTACCATCTATTGTTCTCAATGCTGCTACCTGTGAGGTTTCATCTATATAAGAAGACTGCCGTGGTCCCATACCTTTCTTTCTCTCCCATAACCTGTCTTGCCTTGCTACAAGCCCCTCTTCTTTCTATAATCTCAGGATAGTATAAAACCATCAACCATCTGGCACTCTTAGGGTTTTCATATTTTATATGATTCTCATGCCCATATGTGCAGAGTAATAAATTTGCATGCCTTTTCTCCAATTAATCTGCTTTTTGTCAGTTGATTTTCAGTGAACATTCAGAGGTTAAAGGTATTCTAAACCTGGAAAGTTACCTCTGGGATTTCCCATGGAAAAGGCTTATTGACTTGAGTCCTTTACAGAATAAATAAAATTGACTATATTGAAAAGAAAACTTTTTAGAGAGCTCTGGTTGTCAAAATTGCAAGGAGGTTTCTGCCTAGGTCCAGTTGCTTGTCACAGAAAGATCCAACTATTGAGACAACAAGGATTGCCAGGAATAAAGGAATTTTTTAACATGACAGACATCTGGTAAGGAGAATGAGAGAAGCTGCCTCAAATCCTTCTGACTAATGGAGATAATGAGTTTTTTAAGGAGGAGCCATGTACCTTGGGGTAGCAGGTCCAGGAGCATGATGAGTCTTGCTCTGGACCTTCAGAATCTCAACTCCTTTGTCTTGCAAAAAATCCATCACTTTTGGGAAACTCAAAAGGTCAAGTAGTTAGGGGAGAGGATTGTAATAAACATACAGGGGTCATTCAAATTTGTTCATGGAGCCAGTTACGTGATCTTAACCAGCTATCTTATTGGTACCTATGGAAAAATACAAAGGAAACATAGTCTTAAAAATTCCCATGGCAAGATCAAAATAAGGCAGAAAACACATTTAAAACAAAGTTAAAATCCTTTGTACACTCGAACTGTCTGCTTTGGATCCCCCACAAGATTGGCAAAAACAGCACTCCAGCCTATAGTCTAGTGGCCAGGATTCTGTGCTTCTACTGCTATGGTCCAAGTTTGATTCCCAGTGAAGGAATTAGTCCCTTGGTAGATGTAAATCCTTTAACTCAGGGGGAAAAAAAAAAACCTTTACAAGAATTAGTTGGAATTTTTTTCTTGAATTTATATTTGTGTGACTCTTGACTGTTTGGGGTATTCATTTGCTATACATCCTTTTCCCTTTCATGGACAGCTATTGTTTTCATGTTCATCTCTAAGTTTTTTTTCTTCTACTTGCCTTTGAGGGTAGTTCTGGAACTTGTAAGGACTCCTTATCTATACCTCTCTGGAGATGCTTCATGCATCCTTGGTTAAATCACAAAAGACTATGGTTTTGGTTCTAAGACACATGGTAGATATCTTTGGCTTAAAAGAAAGGAGGGAGGAAAAAAATATTCAAAAGCCAGGAACATTGGCTATTTGTCCTGGCTTAAATCTGATAATGAGAGATTTCAAAAGATTTTTTTAAGAGATCTGTGATCAAATGTCAGCTTAATTAAAAGCTGACATTCAGACTACATATTTTTAAAACTTTCCTGTTCTCTTTTGGATCTTATTTCTCCCATGGGAACTTTGTCAGTGGACTAAAACACTATTTTTAATTACATGTTTGGTCCCTCTGTCACTTCTTTTTCTGTTGGCAAGAATTTTGCTTTTAAAAAAAATATAAAATTTCATGGGCCTTTTCAAGAAGTTTAAGATCTCCAAAGATTCTCTCTTATAGGACTCTTTCTTCCATTTGCTTTTGCCCTTCCTTTTGCAACATTTGATCATCCAGTTGCCTTTAATCACTGATATGTTCCCCTTCAAGCTCTTACTTCCTCCATTTGGTGATCATTGGATGAAAAATTACTGAGACGAAATATGAGAGTTATGGTTATCATAGAAAAGAATTTTAAAAAGACCTGTAGCAACTCTGAGACCCCGTGAGGAATAGAGTCAAGGTGCTACTGACCCCATTTTGGGTCCCCGATCTTCCTCATGGAGCCTCAAGAATCAAAAGTGGTTTCAGACCTACTCATTAATGAGATCTGCCATGAATTCTGTAATCCAGTTAAGAAACAAAAACCAAATTTAAAAGGCCACCTATCTAGGCTGGGCGCGGTGGCTCACACCTGTAATCCTAGCACTCCGGGAGGCCGAGGCGGGTGGATTGTTTGAGCTCAGGAGTTCGAAAAAAGCCTGAGCAAGAGCGAGACCCCGTCTCTACTAAAAATAGAAAGAAATTAATCGGACAACTAAAAATATATAGAGAAAAAATTAGCCGGGCACGGTGGCACATGCCTGTAATCCCAGCTACCGGGAGGCTGAGGCAGGACGATCGCTTGATCCCAGGAGTTTGAGGTTGCTGTGAGCTAGGGTGATGCCAAGGCACTCACTCTAGTCTGGGCAACAGAGTCAGACTCTGTCTTAATCAATTAAATAAATAAATGGCCATCTATCTAACTAAATAGATCTCCAAAGTACAATCTTCCAGCATTTAGCTGGCTATCTTAAAACTCTTTGTAAAATAAATTCACATCTATAAAGAAAATCTCCATTTGTAAGGGGATCTCCCTCTCTATACCTAAACCACCAGAATCTTTTACAATGTGAAAGGTAGTGACTTAAAACTTTACATAACAAATTTTTTTTTTTTTAGTTTTTTTTTTTTTTTTAGCCGGTACAAACTTTATTTTTGTTTAAGGTACTTTTCCTGGCTATCTTGCCTTCACTGGGCCCTTACCAATGTCTTCCTTTGTCATGGCAAACAATGATGTTTAGAACCAAGTACTTTGTCTTTGAGATATAAATTTTCCACTTTGTTTCACCTAAGGGTCAACCCTTTATAAGTGCAAATTTAGGATTGCCTAGCTAACAGTTGCTTAGGGCAATGAAACAGGAAATCAGAAGATTGATTATCTGAAGGGAAGAAACTACCTGGAAGCTAGCAAATGAAGAATCTTAATGAAAACTGTAAGATCTGTTTCTGTCATTGTTTCTGTATGTCTATATGTCTGTATGTGTTATCTGTATGTGATATTTCTATGTAATCTGAGATAATTTTGATAAAGCTACTTTTAAAATTATTTGTGAATTAAAATGGGAATATCTTTTGAATCATCAATACTAAATATAATTCAGACTTCTTTGCCGGAGTCTACTGATCAGACAGGTTTATGCTATCTCTTATACATGTTTTACAGTCACAAAACTCTTCTGTAGTGTTTTTGATACTTGTTTGATTTGTCTGTAAGTTAAAGCTGTTGTAAGGGCTGGCTGCTGGGTTCTCCAAAAGCCTTCCCCACATGTTACTGTGAGTTTATATCTTTGGTCTTGGGCCTCTGGAATCTGGGGTCTGGACAGGTGGCCATGGTAAAGACTGGGGACATATGTGTAGCCACAGCACCTGGGCCACCGGCTGCCATTTTCACACCTCTGTGCTGGGTTGTATATCTAGTGTGTGAATCCAGGACCTAGATGGGTCCTGCCCTTCATAGCTGTCCTGGGTGCCACATGAGTACTCAGGAACCAGGATGACTGGAGAAGACATTAGGGAAAGTACCTGTGTCATGGTTTCAAAATTCTTTTCAGTAATTTAAAAGCTTAAAATCACGTTATGTTAAATTAAGTAACAGATAATCATAAAATATCTGTCATTTTTAAATAAGCCAAAATACTGAAACGTTAATTATCAAATATAAGTTTAGGTTTATATACTTTGACATCTTATTTTTATATGGTATAGAAAAGAAAAATGTATTTAGATCTGTTACTGAACAAAAAATTGAATAAAAATCTGTCTAAATAATCATGAAATGGTTTTCATCTATAAAAATTCACATAAAACAGTTCAAAATTACTTCCTAGGTTTTCACTAAAAATTAGAGTCACTAAGAGTTAAAATTAAAATTAATTAAAACTACTAAAATCACAGAAATAACTCTATATGCAAAATGTACAAGAAAAGCAAGATATGTTTTTTGTGAGGAGAGTTATGCAAGGCATGCAGATGTGTTTGCTGAGAAAATTTTTTTTTCTAATTTAGAGGTTATTTAAAGCTTGTTTTAAAATGAAGGGGAAAATGTTATAGATAAAACTAAATGATACAGAAAAGTTGGGGAAGAAAGAGAATTTCAAAATCCTATATGGTTATACTGACAAAAATTAAATAAATTTATAATAAGTTTTTTAATTGAGCCTTAATATAAAAAATACACTAATGCAAGGCTATAATTTGGTTTTCTCTTTTAAGATTTTCATATAGTATTAATAATAGTAAAAGACTTCACTTCACTTTTTGAGTAAACTACAAGAAGAAAATAACAAGAGGCAAGAGAGAAACAGATTCTCTGTGCCTCCTATCGTCTTTATTAGGTCTTTAAATTAATTGGAAAATCGCATCTCCTCTCTATCAAAGAGTAAAGGTTTCTGCTTTTCAAAATCTTTTAATCATCACCTTGGCTAAATGAATGACTATTATATCACAATGACCTTGATCCTGTCTTTGATGAAATGTTTTAAAACTTTGACACATTTTGCAGCCTTCCCAAAATCAAATTAAATTCTAAATTAAGTTTTTTGGTTTTTTTTCTTTTTCTTTACCTCGAACTAACTTTGGGATGATACAGAGAACCCTGAAGCACACAAAAAAAGATAATCAACAGGCTTATTTGATATCTTAAATTATATGAGAAGCACTGTCAAATAAGAAATGATGTTTAGCCTTCTTTGAGTTATATTGCATAAATATATTATTAATATGTGTTCCAAAACTGAATGAGATTCCTAATGTTAAATTGTGTAGGTCATAAAAAAAAAAAAAAAAACCTAAACTTTCTTGTCAGTTCCATCTTTATAACCATGACCATTTCAAGTCTTGTTGACCACAGTATGGTAAATTGCTTTATTCCCATGGGGTTTTTTACCCCCTAAATGTTAATTGCAAATCCAATAGTGTTGTATCTTCAAAAAGGTTCATGTAAAAGACTAAAACGAGTACTCTTAAATGCAGGTTTCTGACAACTTTGAGATTTACAATTGGACTGCATAAGAATTTCAAAAACTCAATGAAAAATACTAGATTCATAAGATTGCTAATCTAACTCCAAGAGGAGCAAGAATTACATGGAACTAAAGTGATAAAAAACTAAAATGATTGTTACATTTTTCTTTGAAATATTGCTGATTCTTTTTACAATGTTTTCCAGAGTCAACTTTTTTTTCTTTTAAGCTATTTATAACTTACAGCAATTGGGTGCTATATAACTGTGTAAGCAAAATTGAAACATTTACCTTCCTATCTCATCCCTCCAGAATTCAAAAACTATTTATGAGCATTCTTATTTTATGGCAATATGGTTATTTACATAAGTTCAGTAACATCTGTTTTCTTTTTTAACAAGACTCAGTTGGAGACACTGGTTATTTTACCGATGCTGTGATTATAAACTTATATTTTAAAATGTGACCAGACTGCTTTGAAGGACTGGTTGATTTTGTAAAGTCAAAAGCCTTAAAAGAAAGACTGGCCTGGCACCTTGTACACACAGTTCCCTTACAAGCTTACTGATCTTGCAGTAAGTAAAGACTGTCACTTTCTGACAAGCCTATGAAACTCAAGATATTTGGGGGACATCAAGAAGAGAGAAATTCATTCACTCGTATAGGTATTAGAGGCAATCTTTGGCTTGACTTCTAAGCCTCAAGAGGTTTTTAAAAGTCTAATCCAAAATTCATTACTAAAAAGTTCCAGCAACATCAACTTAAAAATAGCATATGTGACCAATTGCTATCCTTGCTGCACTTCATGCCAATAATCGGTCCAAGTAAAATAAGACTAAAACTTAATTTGTAAATACATTGGTCTTAGTATGATTTATCCTTGGTAGAAACGGAGGACTGTAGAGACAAAAAAAAAAAAAAAAAGGCAAAATATGTTTCAGAAGGAAACTTATAGTAGTTATTAGCTCATTGAGTTTTTCTTATTTGCTTGCTTGTTTTTTGAGATTTTATCATTTACCTGCAATCTGGACTAACCCCGAAATGTTCAGTTACCTCCAATATTTGGCTGTGACTTATCAGTCTGATGTTTCTAATTTTTCTCCCATCGTTTTGACTTGAAATCACTAGAAATTAAAACTATGTATTTCTTCAAGCCCTACATACTAAAGCTAGACAATTTAACATAAACTTAGGGAGAAATCACTACAGCAACTTAGGTATAAATAGTCTTCATGCCTTTTGATGTATCAGTGACTCCGAAGGTTGACTGGAACACCTGATTCAACCTACAATCTGGGAAAATCAGATTGTCACTGCCTGCCCACTCCAACTGAAGATGCTTCAGATTTTAGAAAAACTAGTTTATAGACTTCTCCAGATACTAAGCTTTTTTTCTGTTTCCATAGAAACACCTCTTACTAGAGATCTATTTAACAGCATCACATACAGAGTCCTAGCTTTGAGAGGCTATCTGCAACTCCACATCCTGGAGAGAGACACAACTGTTTAACTCAACTGACCTATTCTCAGAACTAAGAGACTGATTCAGGAAGATGTGAGCTGTTTGTTCCAATCTGTTTTTTTCCTTCCCCTTTGCCAATCTCTTATCTCACAACCTCTAACACAAATCTCTCCATAGCTATCAATCCCAGTGTAATATATGAAACTTTATGAAAATAAAGTTTCAATTAGGATAATAGAGGAAACCAAAAATGTTTCACCCCCAAATATACTACTTTGACATATTTTGAGATGGTTGTTCAGGGGGTCTGCAGACAGCAATAAGCCCTGAAAAGCTGCCCTTCCGTGGAGATTTGCATCTGTAGAGAAAAATCTCCGTTAGTGAAATAAACAGCCAGACTTTCTCTGAGGCCCTTCCCCTTATCTGTGGATCTAGGAAGTATTAGCTGAACCACAGGCTTCCACCTATTCTTTCTCAGAGCTGCACCTGTGAGATTTCATCTACACAACAAGACCACCGTTGCTCCGTGCTTTTCTCTCTCTCCCATAATCTGTCTTGCCGTGCGCCAAACCCTATTCTTTCTGTAACCTCAAGATTGTATACAAACATCAACCATCTGGCACTTTCTTTGAATTTTCATATTTTGTATGATTCTTGTGCACATGAGCACATTAATAAGTTTTGTATGCCTTTGCTCCAAGTAATCAGCCTTTTGTCAGTTGATTTTCAGCAATCCTTCAGGGGACAAAAGGGAAGTTTTTCCTTAGCCTCTACAATATACACCAAAAATATAAATCATGGTTATCTCTGGGTAACAGGACAAAGTATTTTTTCATTCTCATATTTCCTATATTGAACATTTTTATAATTTAAAAATATTACTTTAAAATAGGCGCTAAATAACAAAAACTTTATTATATATAGTGTCAATGCTTTCTACCAATTGTGTGTATATATATATATTTTAAGGTAAACTACTGTAGTATACATTTTTGCCTATTTTTATTTATACCCATGCTTCTATGGAATAACACATACATTTCTAAAAGAATTACATGAATAAATAATGCTTAGGCCATTTACCTTTCAATCTTAATAATGTTTGAGTTTCTTTTATATCTGAGTCTCAAAGGATCAAATGTTGCCAGGGCAGACAGGTAAATACTTTGGTTTGCTTGATTTTTTTTTTTCTATATTTGCTATACTTGCCATCTTAGCTGAGTTGGAAATTGAACCAAAAAATAAAGTTATATTTGTCTTCATTAATTTTTTACAGACACTGACTAAAGGAACTGTACTTGTGTTCGAAATGCTAAATGCATTTATTCTTCCAGTCAGCTGTATGTGCTGGTCATTAAGGAATGTGAGAAAGCCAGAGAATATTGTTTTTATCCAATTCTTCCAAACACCAGGATAATGAGGCTTTTGGCAAAAAAACAGTATTCTTATCTGTTTCTGTAGTTAGCATACCAATAAATGTAGTAAATATCAACAATACGTGGGTAGAATGGCATGAAAATATAACATTAGTGAGGTATGCTATTAGCAATCTTATAACTCCAGAGAAAATTTTGCTCAAACTTTTGCATGCCAGTTTTTCCATTAAAAAAATATTAGAACCTTAATTTACTTGGTTCATATTTGGGTAAAAAATAAATATCTACCAATTTTAATTTGTGATTTTAAAGCAGCCCTTCTCGCTTGACACAGAAAAGAAGCAGTTACCCAAGCAGCAGTAATGACATTTTAATATGGTACAGAAATGCACAAGATAAACTTATCCTTCATTATACCAACGATAATGTGATAATTCAAAGCAAATACAACTGCTGCTAACGATGGCTTCAGCAACCTGTGTGTCACCAGCCCACATCACAGTCCAATGTGGGGAAAATAAAAGGAGAAATAGCTTTGTCTCTCCTGCTCTAAATTTTAAGCATATTATCTTCTTGTGTAATATATTTAGCAGTAGATAATCAATGGAGAAGAAAAGATAGTTCACAAATCTATTTGAATAGAAATTTATATCTTGTGATAGGAAATTTTATCACAGATATTGAAACGAACAAAAACTTTCAGATTTGGATTTTTTCCCCATATTTACCTATAAGTATTACTTTCCTACTGATTAATGACACAAATGGAATTTTGTCTTACAATGACATGACTTCAAATACATATTTGAAAATCAAGACAGGTTTATGCTTTGCTTAAGAGAAAATAAAAAATGTTTACATTTTAAGTGTTTTTCAAATGTTTGGAATGAAGATTAATGAACATGTACCATTTTGCCATTTAATGAATGGAATTTCACTCGGTGGGAGGAGATTCTGGGAGTGTGGGAACATAAATGTATGTCTCCCTTGCCCTCTGCTCCTGTCTTCTTGTTTGCTTCTCCTCAATCAATCATTTGCTTCTGCTGAATCAATCACCTACTAGAACTCTGGGCGCTGATACTACGGAGATCTGTATTAGTTTGCTGAAGGCTGTCATAACAAAATATCACACGCCACGTGGCTTAAACAATAGAAATTTATTTTTCCACAATTCTGGAAGCTAGGAATCCAAGGTCAAGTTGTCAGCACGATTAGTTTCTCCTGAGGAGCTCTTTTCTTGGTTTGGCCCTGTGTCTCTGCATGGCCTTCCCTCTGTGTGTCTGTATCACAGCCTCCCCTTTTTAATAAGGATACCAGTCATATCACATGAGGCCCACCCTAAGGGCCTCGGTTTTACTTAATTACTTTCTTAAAGACCCTATTTCCAAATGCAGTCACATTCTGAGACGCTAAGAGTTAGGACTCCAAGATATGAATGGGATGGTGGAGGGAGGAGGGACACGATTCAGGCTGTAACAAGATCCAACAGGAAAGAACTCTACAGGCCTTATTTCCCCAAAGGAGTATAACATTTACTAGAACTTGTATGGAAACCCAGCATGAGGATAGAAAAGTAGAAGATCCAGGAAGAGTTAGCATCTCATTAATGTCTGTTGCTCCCAACCCTACCCCAAGTTGTATACAGTTCCCAGTGAGATTTTCCTCTGACCTCAAAAAGCCAAGAAAGATGACTTCAGCAATTTGTTCTCAACTGGCTCATAGAAAGGGTACAATGTGTGTGAGTGTGTATGGCAGAGGGTGATAATGAAGCACATACAAATAGTTAACTTTGTGTAAATATGGGTGAATATGATGATAGCAGTTTTTACTGATCTTGCAACTTTTTCATAAGTTTAAAATTAGTTTTTAAGTAAAATAGAGAAGGAACTAGGTGGGGGTAAGTTTTTCTCGCTCTTGAATATCAGAACATGCAGGGAGACAGTAGGTCCAAGAGGACTGATTACAACCTCTGTTGAAACATGGGCCCAGTCCTTTGTCTTTGGACCCCCTGCAGGAATCCTATGTTAGGTATATTTCAATAACCAGAGAATAGCCACAGGAGGGACAGATAAAGAGTATACGTCTAGAGAATAGAAGATGCAGAAGGATAATCAGAATATACTTCAGTGAAATGAACATATAAAGGAGACAGAGAAACTCATGAACACAAACAAAATAAATGCAGGGAGAAAAAATATCAAATCCAATCATGGGTTTCAGAATAAAAAATTAAGCAGATGAATTAAAGGAGATAGAAATCATTGTAGATATCTGAATTAATGGCCTGGAAGTTCAAATGCAAGAAATTCAAACTGAAGAAAAGTTAAAGGAATGACTATAATAAAGAAAAAGCTAAAAGACGTGAAGAGATCCAGGAAACCAACTACCATGCAAATAGTAAAATATTTCAAAAGGAGAACCTCTAAACATATTGTAGAGCAGCGGTCCCCAACCTTTTTGGCACCAGGGACCAGTTTCATGGAAGACAATTTTTCCACGGATGGTGGGGGGTGGGTTGGTGAGGGGGACAGTAGGAGGCAGCGCTCAGGGGGTGATGTGAGCATGGGGAGCAGCTGTAAATACAGATGAAGCCTCACTCACTCATCTCCTGCTGTGTGACCCATTTCTTAACAGGCCACAGACTGGTACCAGACTGTGGCCTGGGGATTGGGGACCACAGTACTGGAAAGAAGTGCTCCTGAGCTGGACAAAGACCTGTCTGAAGATCAGAACAATTCAGAGCTGTAAGATGGATGGATGAGAAATGACCCTTATCCAGGCATATCCTGGTAAAATTCTGAAATTCCAAGAATAAGTTCTTAATAAGTTTAGAGACACAATGAAAATGCTACGATGAAAGGAAAAAACAATGAGATGGGCCCCAGGCATCTGATCTGAAGCCTAGAGGAGGAAGACAGTGGAATGCCATCCACAAAGTGCTGAGACACAGGATTGCAACCCAAAAGATAAAGATACAGTGTATGACAATTCAAAATATAGATGCTTAGAAAGTACTCTTAAGGCCGTGCACAGTGGCTCTCGCCTGTAATCCCAGCACTTTGGGAGGCCAAGGCAGGAGACCAGCCTGAGCAATATAGTGAGACCCTATCTCTACAAAAAATAAGAAAAATTAGCGGGCATGGTGTCACACACCTGTTAGTTTCAGCTACTCAGGAGGAAAAGAAAAGTACTCTTAACACATAAACAGAAGGAACACACTTTTGAGGAAATTCTAATATGAAATAACGTATCTCTTAAAGTTCTTATAGTTGTACCAACTGGATGGAGGAGGGCAGGAGAAGTAGGGAGATGGAGTATCAATGTAGAGATACAGCGCATCTTAACTGGTGAAACAGCCGATACCTTGTTTACATAATAGGGTCATTGAAAGAACAGGGGATGGAAAGAAACCATGAAAGAATTCAAAAAGCATAACAGAACCTCAAATTACCATGGAGGA
>NW_012147797.1:634337-637205 GCF_000956105.1 Propithecus coquereli | reverse complement strand
AGCAGTTTTTACTGATCTTGCAACTTTTTCATAAGTTTAAAATTAGTTTTTAAGTAAAATAGAACTAATCTGGGGGAAAAAAACCAACAAGAAGGAACTAGGTGGGGGTAAGTTTTTCTCGCTCTTGAATATCAGAACATGCAGGGAGACAGTAGTTTTTCATTCTCATATTTCCTATATTGAACATTTTTATAATATAAAAATATTACTTTAAAATAGGCGCTAAATAACAAAAACTTTATTATATATAGTGTCAATGCTTTCTACCAATTGTGTGTATATATATATATTTTAAGGTAAACTACTGTAGTATACATTTTTGCCTATTTTTATTTATACCCATGCTTCTATGGAATAACACATACATTTCTAAAAGAATTACATGAATAAATAATGCTTAGGCCATTTACCTTTCAATCTTAATAATGTTTGAGTTTCTTTTATATCTGAGTCTCAAAGGATCAAATGTTGCCAGGGCAGACAGGTAAATACTTTGGTTTGCTTGATTTTTTTTTTTCTATATTTGCTATACTTGCCATCTTAGCTGAGTTGGAAATTGAACCAAAAAATAAAGTTATATTTGTCTTCATTAATTTTTTACAGACACTGACTAAAGGAACTGTACTTGTGTTCGAAATGCTAAATGCATTTATTCTTCCAGTCAGCTGTATGTGCTGGTCATTAAGGAATGTGAGAAAGCCAGAGAATATTGTTTTTATCCAATTCTTCCAAACACCAGGATAATGAGGCTTTTGGCAAAAAAACAGTATTCTTATCTGTTTCTGTAGTTAGCATACCAATAAATGTAGTAAATATCAACAATACGTGGGTAGAATGGCATGAAAATATAACATTAGTGAGGTATGCTATTAGCAATCTTATAACTCCAGAGAAAATTTTGCTCAAACTTTTGCATGCCAGTTTTTCCATTAAAAAAATATTAGAACCTTAATTTACTTGGTTCATATTTGGGTAAAAAATAAATATCTACCAATTTTAATTTGTGATTTTAAAGCAGCCCTTCTCGCTTGACACAGAAAAGAAGCAGTTACCCAAGCAGCAGTAATGACATTTTAATATGGTACAGAAATGCACAAGATAAACTTATCCTTCATTATACCAACGATAATGTGATAATTCAAAGCAAATACAACTGCTGCTAACGATGGCTTCAGCAACCTGTGTGTCACCAGCCCACATCACAGTCCAATGTGGGGAAAATAAAAGGAGAAATAGCTTTGTCTCTCCTGCTCTAAATTTTAAGCATATTATCTTCTTGTGTAATATATTTAGCAGTAGATAATCAATGGAGAAGAAAAGATAGTTCACAAATCTATTTGAATAGAAATTTATATCTTGTGATAGGAAATTTTATCACAGATATTGAAACGAACAAAAACTTTCAGATTTGGATTTTTTCCCCATATTTACCTATAAGTATTACTTTCCTACTGATTAATGACACAAATGGAATTTTGTCTTACAATGACATGACTTCAAATACATATTTGAAAATCAAGACAGGTTTATGCTTTGCTTAAGAGAAAATAAAAAATGTTTACATTTTAAGTGTTTTTCAAATGTTTGGAATGAAGATTAATGAACATGTACCATTTTGCCATTTAATGAATGGAATTTCACTCGGTGGGAGGAGATTCTGGGAGTGTGGGAACATAAATGTATGTCTCCCTTGCCCTCTGCTCCTGTCTTCTTGTTTGCTTCTCCTCAATCAATCATTTGCTTCTGCTGAATCAATCACCTACTAGAACTCTGGGCGCTGATACTACGGAGATCTGTATTAGTTTGCTGAAGGCTGTCATAACAAAATATCACACGCCACGTGGCTTAAACAATAGAAATTTATTTTTCCACAATTCTGGAAGCTAGGAATCCAAGGTCAAGTTGTCAGTACGATTAGTTTCTCCTGAGGAGCTCTTTTCTTGGTTTGGCCCTGTGTCTCTGCATGGCCTTCCCTCTGTGTGTCTGTATCACAGCCTCCCCTTTTTAATAAGGATACCAGTCATATCACATGAGGCCCACCCTAAGGGCCTCGGTTTTACTTAATTACTTTCTTAAAGACCCTATTTCCAAATGCAGTCACATTCTGAGACGCTAAGAGTTAGGACTCCAAGATATGAATGGGATGGTGGAGGGAGGAGGGACACGATTCAGGCTGTAACAAGATCCAACAGGAAAGAACTCTACAGGCCTTATTTCCCCAAAGGAGTATAACATTTACTAGAACTTGTATGGAAACCCAGCATGAGGATAGAAAAGTAGAAGATCCAGGAAGAGTTAGCATCTCATTAATGTCTGTTGCTCCCAACCCTACCCCAAGTTGTATACAGTTCCCAGTGAGATTTTCCTCTGACCTCAAAAAGCCAAGAAAGATGACTTCAGCAATTTGTTCTCAACTGGTTCATAGAAAGGGTACAATGTGTGTGAGTGTGTATGGCAGAGGGTGATAATGAAGCACATACAAATTGTTAACTTTGTGTAAATATGGGCGAATATGATGATAGCAGTTTTTACTGATCTTGCAACTTTTTCATAAGTTTAAAATTAGTTTTTAAGTAAAATAGAACTAATCTGGGGGAAAAAAACCAACGAGAAGGAACTAGGTGGGGGTAAGTTTTTCTCGCTCTTGAATATCAGAACATGCAGGGAGACAGTAGGTCCAAGAGGACTGATTACAACCTCTGTTGAAACATGGGCCCAGTCCTTTGTCTTTGGACCCCCTGCAGGAATCCTATGTTAGGTATATTTCAATAACCAGAGAATAGCCACAGGAGGGACAGATAAAGAGTATACATCTAGAGAATAGAAGATGCAGAAGGATAATCAGAATATACTTCAGTGAAATGAACA
>NW_012147797.1:616871-631382 GCF_000956105.1 Propithecus coquereli | reverse complement strand
AAAAAAAAAAAAAAAAAGACATGCCTATAAGTTTTTCCCTGTCTGATAATGAGAACCAAATATAATAGAATGATGTTTTATTTGAACAGAAAACTAAAGCAATTGAGTCAGTAGTTAATACATAAATAAAAATAGCTGCTTCAGTAACATATTCTTGATATCACAAGGCGAATCAGAAGAGTGTACAAATGTCATTGGGGGCATATCAGGCAGACCTGTCTTTCATTGGTTAACACTATTTGAATATTATCCAATTGGTAAACATTAGCTGTACCATACATGTGATTCTGCACTTATATAAGCTACCAACAGTACCTAGGAATCTTTGGGGGTTCATTGCTTCTTAAAATGCATACATTATTCTCCTTTTTAAATGCTGTCACTAAATGGAGAAGTGGGAAATTACTATTGTCACACAAACACAACAAAAATGTACACTGCCTGCTTCCTCTGTAATGGACGCCTACTTGTGCGGCAATAAAATACAGGCAGATCATAGGGATAATTCCCCCGTGTGCACGCGGCTGAGAGGAAAAGTATGGCCTGCCTTGACAGGAACTGCTTTCAAGCCTTTAAACTGTCCTCCTCCCAGTATTTATTCAGTGTGCCTTCAATGCAGCTGAGAAATGTTGTTTAAAATCAGTGAGCATGTCTAAAATACTTAAGGGAGAGCGGTTGAGAATCTTTGCGGTAACTAAAACGTAGTAACTTTTCTCAGGGCAGGCATGAGGTGCCACTTGCTGCTTCTTAATATGCTGATTTAGCTTCCAACAGTGATGGGGCAATTGGTGTGAAATGTCAGCTAAGGACTAGAGACTGCCATTTAGAAGAGAAATTTGATCATGGAAGCGCAGAAACATTAAGCAGCCCTGATGATTTTTCTGGCCAGATGACTAGCAGACATTTGGCATCACTGAAATTAAAGAAAGAGCAATTCCCAAAAGATAGCATCATTTGGAAAATTATAAAGCTCCAGTAAACAATTATTTGGGGAAAAGAATGACAGTGAATACATTAAACATCTATACATTTTACAAAGAAGGAAAATCCTAATAGGGTTTTCCCAAGTTCTTTGTACTCTGCGAGTTAACCTTTCCCACTGACATGATGCCTCTCTCCTTTTTCCTTCAACGGAGTTAGAGGTCTTGTCTTTTAATGATATATGTGCTCTGCGTTTCTCATGATTGGTAATTAAGAATCCGTTAATTTAGCATACCTTATGCTTAGAACTGCAACTTATTTACTTGGTTTTCATCTTTGCCTACAACCAATGCTTTAGAAGTTAGTAAAAGTCACTTCTTGAAATACCAACTAACTGAGCAGCATAATATATATGTATATATGTTGCTGGTATCATTGGTTAAAATAACAGTGAATATCTGCATGGTATCGAAGCTCAAGTTCAGAAATCAAAACTATTCTTATTAATTTTGATCTTTATACTTCAACTGTAATATCTAGACCACAGTTTTCCTAAAACATTCCCAAAATACATTCACTTATGGGTATGAAAGCCCCAGCACAGTATGTAGCTTATAAATACTTTAAAATTGTTGCTTTTCACATATTAGCCTAAGTAATTTCACTGAGCTTAATAAAAACTCGGGTATTTAATAATCTGTCTCCATCACCAAATTCACCACACATTTTATGTAAATACTTAATGCAAGTTAAGTCTAGACAATGAAAAGGCTAGATCCCCTCTCCTTTGTTCTCAGCATTCCTTCCTTCTCTCAGCCCTTCTCTTCCTTTACGTAAGTTGTAATTAAAATAAGCTATCATTACCATTTCTTTTGTACGGCACATCTGATATAAAATAAAACACAGTAATGCTTATTTTGTAACCACAATACCAATCTAGAACTACATGACCTCAGATAATACACTTTAAACTTTCTAATTCTATACTTCCTCACCTTATCACATTATGTAGTAAGAGCAAGAGAAGGAGAAGAAAAAGGAAAAGAAGAAAAGGGGAAGGAGAAAGAAGAGAAAGAAGAGGTGAGGGGAAGAGAAAGAGGAGAAGAATTAAATGGAATATGTGCAAAACACTCAGCAGAGTAGCTGACACACGATAAGTGAAAGGCAGAGTGAGAAAAAATGCTGCCAAAACTTGGGAATTAAATAGATCTGGACACAAATCCTGGGGTAAAATATCGCTATAACATGGAGACACTATTAATACCAAGTGTGGAAGTATGTTGTAAGGGTTAAATAAGTAAATGCAAATAAAATCCTTAGCACAGTGTCTAGTACACTGTAAGTACTTACTAAATTATTACTGTTATCCTTTTATGTTAATGTCTTAAATTAGATATTTGATATTTTTAAGCATTTTAATATTTAAACTAAAAATATCATCACTCTCTACTGAGAAACTGTGAGGATCAATTTCATTTCAATGGACACAATTAGTGAGTCAAAGTATAGTTACTAATAAAGACATCAGAGATAATACATTGTATTAATCTCTTTTGGTCTTTTAAGTTTAAAATATCCACTTGAGATGGGGGAGTTTATGTGTGCTAAGTCATTTAATGAAAATGAACATTTTTGCAAGAGTTGAACTTATTATTATGAATTGAAAGTAAAGGCTATTTGAACATTCGCATTTTAAGGAACTGCTCTAAGCACGTAAATATCATACTGAATGATCTATTTAATTCTTTTCCTGTTTAAGAATCCACATTACGATGTTGTGCTCGGGGAAAAAATGATGCAGGCAGTAATATATAGGGCAATAAATTCTCTCTAAATCCACTTGTAGAAAATGAGTCATTATTATTTATTGGACCTTTAAGTCAGCAGACCTCAAATTTCTCTGAAAACACAGTATAAACAGTCAGGGGTGATTGGTTCACAATAGACCACCATTTATTGGAGTAGCTGTAATTGGGGAGTAATGAGTCCTGGTAGTAAATGAATAAATTAACCAGACAAGGAGTAGACAGTCTTTTGTAACTAATGCCTCGGCTGTCAAGACACAACTTGATTTTTGCTCTTAACTGGGTCCTGACGGTGTCAGTTGCGCTGGAATACAAGGACTGCCAACAATAGAAGCACTCATCCCCAGGGCGGCATGTTGGCATGCTGCCTGTGGCTGGGATAATACATGCAAGATAGAGCAGATGAGCTGGTATCTGTAATCAGTAACTGCAACTCTGAGGCTGAATTTTTTTTTTAAATAAATCTGGAAGACAGATGTTTGCCCCAAACAGCCTGTTAATTTTGAACTGATTATGTTGCCAACAACAAAGGCACTAATCTGCAGTGAAAAGTATGAGTTTTTGACATTATTATAATAATTAAAAATATATCATTTAAAATTAAGTCCTACTTACAGAACCATATTTAACTTATTATATTGAGCCAAACATAACATGGTCACTCCTTCCTTAAGTCTATCAGAGGTACTACTATCTAAAAATAAAGAAAAATAAGAGAAGGAATTAAAGGAAGGATTAATTATTTCTATTCCCTTAAAATAAAAATATAAATAATGTCCCATATGCTTTTGACACAACCATTTCACTTACACGATTTAATTCTAATAATCAAAAATTTTCCATATATATAAAAAAATGTGCTATATGCAATATTAGTATTATCTACATCAAAAATAAACTAAATGTCTAGGAATAGAAGACTACCTAAACAAATAATAAGGAATTTATATAATAGAATACTACAAAGCTAGTGAACAGATTTTATGAATATCCAATCACACAAAAATCTCGACAAAATATTAGTAAGTTACACACACAATTGTCCTAAAGAGTAGTCACTGAACTTTAAAGGTAGTTTTTCTCTGGATAGTGGACTCTTAGAGGATCTTTTCCATCTTATACTACATTTTTGCATTGTTTAAATTATTTACAACAAGGATATACTTGTATGTTTATTAACATAAGTATAAAATATATCAAAATCATAAAATCATATAACACATTTAGTATCATCTAAAATACAACCCAGAAAGAATAGTTTTCACTGTAACTGGATCATATACAAATGAAAATTATCAACTTGCAATTGTATATTGTTTTATTATAGTTCTCCCTTATAAAAGTACAACCTTCATTTCTGGCCTCTATGTTTTAAGAAAAGTAGAGAAGAATTTGATAACTTCCACAAGACAGTACAAAATGAAAAAGGAATAGAAAATATGTCTATATAGGAAAGCTTTAAAAAATCAAGGTGCATTAAAAGTTATAGAGCTACAGCACATTGTTGACAGAAGTCAGGGATACATGGGTTTAAAACCTCCTCTACCTGACCCTTAAGAGTTGGATGACTTTGGCTCCATTATGTAACAGAAGATTACCCAGACTGTAAGAAGATTGTATCTGATCTTCAGACACAATAACATATCTCTCTACCTCATAAGGTTGTTCTGAAGATTAAATTTGATAATGTGTGTAAAGCACTTCCCACAAAGTCTGGCAATAGTGATGGCTCAGCAACTGAAAGACATCATTATTCGCCAAGAACAGTAAGCTATGATGAGTTGATGATAGCTCATCCAGACCCCAACATCCCCCTCCACACACAAACACAAAATGAGATATTATTCTAAGGAGAATGCCAATCAAATGTTAATGCACACAGGGGCCAGAAAATAAAACACATTTTAATTAGACAAGGACAATGGATGTTAGAAATAATTTCTTAAAAACCTAGCTACACAATAATAATGGGTTTTTTCATTCATTTGTTTATTTTTGTGGCAAGGTGTTGCTCTTTCCCCCAGGGTTAAGGTGCAGTGGTGTCATCATCATAGCTCACTGCAACCTAAAACTCCTAGGCTCAAGTGATCCTCCCGCCTCAGCCTCCCAAGTAGCTGGGACTATAGGCATGTGCTACCACATGGCTAATTTATTTTATTTTATTTTTTTAGAGACAGGGTCTTGCTATGTTGCTTAGACTGGTCTCAAACTCCTGGCCACAAGCATCCTCCTGCCTCAGCCTCCCAAATTGCTAGGATTACAGGCGTGAGCCACTACTCTTGGCATTGGGGTTTTATTAATAAATTCTGGAAGCTTACTTACTAAAAATATTTGAGAAAAGAACAGCGAATTCCTTGACCTTGGTCATTTAGACATTCACTGCCCTAAGATGGAAAGGCCAGAAAACTGAATTTCCAAAATTCTGTCAAGATTTATGATTCTATGATACCTTAATTAAATTAACAGAGCATTCCATCATTCTGATAGTAAATGGTGTCATGGGATTTTAGGGAAAGCACAGACAACTTATCTTTGCAAATGTAGTTTGTGATTTTACAGGCTTTGAAAAATTATGGAGAATAGGTTCAAAAGAATTCCTGCGTGTACAAAGAAGCCAGAATAGCACCAGGCATCTCACAAAGGGCTTCTGCCTTCGTGTTATTCAGTAAAAGTTAGCAAACGAATTCAGAGGAAGGTGCAGAGTGTATGTAATTCTGTGGGAAGATAATAAGGGGTTAATGAACAAAAGGGAGAACTAAACATCAACAAATTAAAAAAATAAAGTTAACATTTAGGAATCAGAATACCATTTGAAGTTCAACTCTGTAACTGTCTAAACAGTGTTCAACATTAGCAGACACTACTTGATCGGGTTGCCTTTGAATTTATAGGATGCCATGAAGTTCTATTTAAAGATTCCAGTATGTGAATCAAAGAGGGTAGCCTTGGATTAGCCCTGTTTCTCTATATTTATTTTTACCCCAAACACTATTAACTAGCACATTCAGATCAGAGCATTTCTCGAGACAAGTCAGCAAGTTTGTAAAGAGAAGTGAAATGACATAGGGATTTTTGGGGGAGAAGGGCCTCATTTGGGATTATATTTCAACAATCACCATAGATTCATCGACTCTCAAGTCACCAGGTAAAGTTCAATGACTATCATCCTAGAAAGAGCATAGCAGAGAATCCCAAGTTTCAGGTCCAGCTCTACCACTAATCACCTGTGTGCAGGACCAGCCAGCTTCATAGATTAGAGACCTGTACAGTCAGACAGCACCCCACACAGAAGGACTCCACGCTTGGTTTAATTCTCTGCTGCTACCATTTTGAAACTCTTAATAACTGTTGAACAAGGGCCTCACATTTACATTTTGTACTAGGCCCTACAAATTATGTAGCTCCTGCCTAAGTTTTGCAAGGCACTTTACCTAATTTTCATTTTCTTCAAATTAATCAAGAAACCCAATTCTCCCTTTTCCCCTAATTTTTGCAAATGCTGTGTTATTGTGTTATCAGAATGTACATCTTTTCCAAATTGTCAATACAGTAATGGCGTTGTTGATAATCTAAATATTATTACTTTCTGATACTAAAGCCACCTCAAGACTGTAAGAATCACATTTCTAAAACAGATTTTTTTTTTTTTTTTGAGGAGAAGGAGACTATCACTGTTGCCCCAAGCCTTTCTTTGAGCCTTCCATCAAAGAATTAGGTGCACCATAACAGTAATCATGCTTTCTATCTTAAAGGTATATTTGACAACCACCCTTTTTCCGAAAGTACCCTGTTCAAAAAGCCATTTTGTGCTGACACTACTTCACGGAATGAGGAAGAGAAAATACATTCTCTAGCCGTGAGCAATTTACAAGAAAAAGTATTGTTTAAAAACACTTCACTGCTAACCTTTAAATAATATATTAATACAAACAAAATGTCATAAAAATTAAAATGCTGTGTGGTAGGGAGTCACTGCACAGTTACAGGTATATGGATCTGTTTCCTTAGTGTAATTTAAGAGGTCCTAAACACAGCACTTAGTGTTTGATCATCTCTTCTGTTTGGCCCCAAATTCCTATCATTATAATTACTTTAGATTTAAAAATCTATAAAGATGCTGCTAAAGTGTGTAACCTAAGAGAGGAAATGTGGTGGTGTATCTGGAGCTTTCCATTTAACACATTAACAAATGATATTGAGACATACAGGTATCTCCCACTTAAGCCAGTAATCTGCTTCAAAAAAATCTGATATTCTAAGTGAAAAATTCTGACACCTTATTATTTATTATTTTACATGGAAAAAAATACAATGTATTTGTGTCACTCCAAATCCCCAATCAACTTTTTAAAACATAAATAAAACAGTAAAATAGACGCTTATCAAATCCAAGGTACATTGATAAATATAATAACTGTATATTAGAGTATAAAGCACCACAAACATCACTTCATGACCAACCAAATGCGTAAGATTAACAGACAGGTGTTGGGCGGCCCTAGCTGGCCTCTCAATGCCAGCAGAAAACATGCACATCTCCTTGGTAGGCACCTGGCCTACATTTCAAAGCATCTCCACATGATTCTGATGTTCTATTAACTGTATTTCTGCTCATATATTGTATTGTTAAAAATGTTGAGTTTGGAGGATGAAAATGTAAATAGTTGCCTTATAAGCATCAGCAAAAAAAAAAAAAGAAACAAAAACAGCTTATTAAGAGCTCAGTTTAGTCTATGAAGAGTGGATTTCAAAACCAAGAGGCATTCTACTGGACAGCCATTAAGTGGAAGGACATTCCATTCTACAGCCTGTGTTTTATTTGGTAGGTAAACGACATTCTAGGTAAGGTGTTAAATGCTGTAGCACAAACAAAATGGACGAGGATGCCAGCTTCAAAGGGATTAAATATAATGATACTACGGGACTTCATTGAAGCACTATTGGTATTGTTTTCTCAGTTATATTAATAATAGCTAAGGATCAACCTGGACAGATTGCTTCGAGTTGACTGGACAAATGAAAGATAAATTTTGGCTAGGATTATTGAGATATCATGGGCATGAAAAATATGGTTAGCCTAAAGACAAGAATTCAAGCCCAAATCTCTCACTCTGTGTAAGAAGTGGTAAAGTCATTTATTTTCTTAGTTCAGCTGATGCACTGTAAAGATTAAATGAGTTACTGTTGCAAGCTTTTAAACAAATAAGAGGGTGCATAAGGGAACATGCACTAAGTATTTTTGTGGATATAGCAGGTCCTCAAATAACATCATTTTGTTCAATGTCATTTCATCATAATTTTGACAAGGAAAAAAAAATCTATTCCCCCAGGCGAGGGACACTTTCTATATGGAGGTATTCTTTCCAGGTCTTCCTGGGTTTTCTTCGGGTATTCCAGTTTCCTCCCACATCCCAAAGATGTACACATTAGGTTAACTGGGATGTCTAAATTGTCCCATGATGAGCAAGTGTGGGGCTGTGTTTGTGTGGACCCTGCGACAGGGTGGTATCCCGTGCAGGCAGGGTCCTGCCTTGCACCCTAAGCTGCAGGGCTGAGCTCCAGCCACCCTCAATCCTGAACTGGAATAAGCGGTAATTACCTTGTTTATATTAATCATTCTTAAATGTATGTATACCTCACATTTATTTCAGTATTTAATATTAGAAGTATTTTGGTCTTTATTTAGAAGTTTGGTGTTTTTGTGACCAGAAATATAAACAAGACTGAAGTGCCTATGGCATATCTATTAGCCTATGGTAAAATTGGTTCCATTACATGGCAATTGACTTAAAGTCACAGTTTCCAAGAACCTACTGACGTTAAGTGAGAACTTACTGTATACACAACCAGGTTTGAATTCTTTGTTAGCTGTGTAAGACTAAGGCAAATTATTGAACAACTCTGAGCTTTCATTTTCTCATCTGTGCAATGAAGATAATTATACCCACTTTGAAGAACAGAAATTGTGTTAGAAATATATGGAAAGAGCCTAGAAAAATTTCTAGACTATAGCAGACTTTCAGTAAATGTCAATTATTAATTTGCTCCTTAGTATTAAAAATGCCAATAATTTTCACTCTTCTCTAAGTAACCAGCTCATTCATTCAAGCCTCTACCTCGTTCTTACCCAGAACACTTAATTTCTTAAATTTCTGTCCTTTACCACGACCACAACTTCTTGTTTTTCTACTGTTCCCATAAACACACAGTTTAACCGCATAGAAAAGTCTACTCTCTTGAACTTTTGATTCTTGACCATTATCAGATCCTACCTAATACGGCCCATGGTTTCAAATACTTCAACTATTATTGACGATTCTTAAATACCCTTGATGTTTACAAAATGTGCTCTGCCAATCCTCAATCCTGGATGGGCTCATTCAACAGTCATTTTATTCTGCTACTGTTTATACTGTCCCAAGCCTTGTTAGAGAAAGCTGATTTGATTATGAATAATTGTAGGTGGACTCTATATTTTAAAAAAGATAACAGAAAGCAATATTTTTTCTCTCCTCTGCTTCTTTCAAATGAATCATCTCTAGACTCTTTTCCCTAACACTGATATTAAATAGTGAAAAAGTCTTGACATAGACACCAACTGGTCGGATAAACATTTTAATTGAGAGCATCCCAATTTTGTACAGAGAGGCAACGGCTGAGCTATATACTACATTTCTCATCCCCCGCCCCCCCCCATTGCAGTCGAAGGTTGCCCAATGAGACGGACACAGAATTAACAGAATGGGAGCTACCTGCCTACAGGTTTCTTGTTAGCGCAAGAGAAAATAAATTCGCGATCTATTTAAATTGTTTCTTAATCACGTTTGAACACAACATTATATCTTACAGGTTTCCATAACTTTTCCATTTACAACTGTATGTAAGAGTTTTAACCTAAAAACAATCTCAATCAATTAAAATATCTAAACTGGACTAAAAATCAAAAATCTAAGTTTAGTTTAAAATTAATTTAAAATCCCACTAGCCGGTTGGCACTGCTTCGGTCAGAAACCCCGGGGGGCGGGGGTGTGTGGCGGACTTCCATGTTCACTTTCTGAGCTTCTCCCCTCAATCCCATCCTCACCCCACGCCCCAGCTCACACACGGCCATTTCAGCAACGGCACTGTGAGGAAGCTGGCGGTGGAAGGCCTTCCCTCGACTATATCATGTGTTGGTACTCTCTGGGACTGATGGATGTTCAACACTTCTCTCCCCTGGGGTACTTTCCAGGGTTGTCTGGAGATATTGAGGACATCCAACTGCAATGCCACACCTCTGGCTGTCATTTACACCCCAGCCCCTCAGCTCCCATCTAACAGTGTCACCCTACCCTCTTTCTGCTGAACCGGTTTTGCCCCTGATAGGACGCCCTGATGGATCAAGTCCCAGACCAGCTCCATCCCATAAGGTGCACTGCCGCCCTGCTTCGTATGTAAGCTTATGCCCAGTGATGCCACCTCTCGTTGCCCTGCCACCAGGCAGACATCTCTAGCCTTAGTGCTCCACTTTTACCACCCACAGGCATGTATCAAATCCAAATAAATAAAAGTAACCTCAACTTTGCAAAACAAATAGTGGATTACCTAGTCCCTTTACCACTCAGACTCGAAGTGAAATATATTAGCTCTCTGAGTAATCCTCTCAAAGACATTTACACTAAGATTGAAGAGAACAGTAAACACACTTTTGCCTGGGAGAAAGAAAATAGCATAATACTTTACACTTTTTTCCCCAAGGAATTCTTCTATTGTTCTCTTTAACCTGGATAAGTTTATACCCTTCAGATAGATTTCAGACTAATGTTCAAGATATACACACCCACATACACAGAATTTTCAGAGAGCTCTTTGAAATTCATATGTACCTTAGAACCTCACTTTCAGAACATGAGGGTATTTTTTATCTTCTGCTGTTTCTCAGTGTTAGGAAGGCCATAGATTTTGTCAGTCATTTTACTTACCCCTAGTAGACTCCTTTCACTTTTTCTTACTTAGTTCCCCTAAATCTGCACCATTGCCCCCTTCAATCTGTGCATATAAAATTACCTACTTATCAAGAGAAAAGTGGTTATCCAGTGTGACTTTCAAATTTTCCCTACCTAAAAATCAATTATCTTTACTTATATTTAATAATATCCCTTCTGTCCCAAGTGAAAGATCCCACCATATTTTCAAAGATAAATTGCATGACTCTCATCTACTCTCTGCTTTTTCTGGAATCATCCTTCAACATTTGGACTTTTTTTCTTATGTTCAAATTTCATAGATTCCTTCTATTTAGCTATGATCATGCTTGTATGCCCTCCATTGTCAAAAACAAACAAAAAAGAAAAATGAAGTCTTTAGTATACTCTGCATTTCTTCTACCAAACTTCATGAAAATCTACACAAATTTCTTGCCAATTTCTCACTTTCCAGTCACTCTGTAATACTAGTCTTTACTCTGTTCCAATGCATTTTACCGAATCCATTCTCACAAAAGTAAATAAATGACTCCTAATAGCCAAATATAATAAATTTTTAATTCTACTTTGAGTCTCTAAAGGATTTCACAATTCTTCTTCGGATCTTCTTTGCATCTAATTTTTCTTGATTTTCACTCCGTATTTTTGAGTTAAAATCTCTAGAGATAAAGATCAGAAATCTGCATTTTTAGCAAATTTTATTGGCACTGCTGATAAATGATGGAGAACTACTGGTCTGAGAATTAAAGAAACATAAACAAACTATTTGGTCAAATAACAATCTAGTCCTGGGTGGGGGGCAGCTACTTTAGTAATCATTTGAAAACATTTGTCATTTTCCCATTTTCATTATCTAATCATAAGCTCAATATCAAGGTTGAATTAAGAATTAGAGCATATTACAGTATTTAAAGCTTCATAATAGATTGGAGCAGCTTTAATTAAAGTTACCAGGACAACCAGAGGGAAACAAAATATGCCATAATAGGAAAAGTGTCACTAGAAAAATTTGTTTATTATAACCTTGATTTTATTCTTTTTGAGCAAAATGCCTAGAGACCTTCATTTATGGAGCAGATCCCCTATGGCTGGGCTGGTTGGTGAACAATGAGACCACTGATTTCATTTACCTCCTTCCCTCAGGAGGCACCACTGGAGGTGGGATTTTTTTGTTGAAAAGCTTTCTCCCATAAATTGATCATTAACACTTGCAGAAATTTCAGCCTAGTTCAGGCTGAAATGAATGTGAACAACAATAGTAAATGACGGTTTCTTTTTTGCTTCTAAACATTGCTTGATTTGATATTAAGAATAATCCAATGACATTAGCAGGATAATGATCATATGGAGCCAGTTTCTGAAACATAGATACAGCGAACATCAGAAAAATAGTCATTTAGCAGATATGCCCTGGAAATAAAATGGTTCAAATTATCAGTGTGGATTTGGAGGGGGGGAAAACTGGATTTGTAGACAGAAATGCTAAAATTGAATTCTGCCACTACCTCCTGTTGTCTATACAGTTTTGGACAAGAACCTTGGTCCTCTGAGTTTTCCCCTTTATAAAATAAGAATGAATACATGTTTAATGTGTCTACTTCATAGAATTTCTGTAAGGCCCTAATGCACATGAATCATCAGAATCAAAACATGATTTTATATAGCCACCCACCCCCCCACCAAAGAAAAGCAAACCACAACTAATAAAGTGTAAAAGTCTCTTTTGCTATCAAGGAGATAGAAACTAAATTTTTTTCGTATTGATTTCTCTTTCAGCTTTTCCTAAGGCTGGTTGATGGAGAAAATCAAAAGACCCTAGCACAAAATTTATATAAATAAGAAGTCAAAATAAATGCTGATACTGAAAAAACAAAATGTTAGGAGAAATAGTTTAGAGTCAAACATATAAACAAACACAAGCTAAAGCATAAAGCAATAAAATAAGTTACATTTAAGTTTTTAATCAACAGGCTATAAAAGATAGTATTAAAAATTAAAGTTAAAATATAAAATATGTGTGCATGTATACACAATAACAATTATTGCAGATACTGAAAAGCAATAATTCCGCTAAAAAAAACCCTCCAGTTGTACACTTCATTTTTCAAAAAGCCTGAATTATCAAAGAAATTGTTAGATAATTTCTTTAGTAGACATATATAAGAAAACAACTGGTTTAATGTGCTTTTCCTTCTCACAGTTTTTACATCTGTATTTTCAAAGGTATTTTATGTTGATAACCTTGATACTGAGGAATAATAAAGGTGTTAAAATTTTTCAAATTCAAATGAAAATTGTTTCCATATCATACATTTTGTTTCATTGAATCATTCTTTTGAAAGTGGTTAATCAATATAGGATTCACTGAAAAATTAATAGCCTTACAGAATATTCTATTATCTGGAACACACAATTCTTAATCAGTTTGGATGAATAATAGTTTACAGGATACTACCTAGCCACATTTCTTACTTGTTATGATTATATACTTCTACAAACCAAAGGATACATTTGTGCGACAAGTAAGAAGGAAGATCTTAAAGTCAGACACACCTGAATTTGAATCCTCTTACATTCTTGCTGCTCAAAGTATGATCTTTGTTCCAGGAGCATAAACATCACCTGGAAGCTTATTAGAAATGTAGTATCTCCGGCCTGAGCTACTGCATAAAAATTCGCATTTTAACAAGAACCATGGGTTATCTGTACACATATTAAAGTTTGAGAAGTACTGGCATACATTACTTATTAGAAACATTTCCGTGGGCAAGTTTCAGAAACCCTCAAAGTCCTGGCTTTCTCATTGAAAAATGAGACTAATAATGCTGTCTAGACCACAGTATTACTGTGAGAAATAATTAGATGATGCTACTTAGTAAGCACTCAATAAAGTCTAACTGGTATTAAATTTTATCATCTACTTTAGATTTGTATATTCATGATTTTTTCCACTATATTTACCTGTAAAATTGCATTAGTGTCCCACCCAGATAAATTAAAGCTTTTTTAACCCAGATGTCTTTCTCAGTATAAGCCTATGACAAAATGGAAGTAAATTAATAATGCTATCGTCCATTCACTTACAATATAATGTAGCACCCGTTTTTCAATTAGCCTCAAAATATTTCTATTATAAATAATGTATTTTCTATTTGTGTAGAATCAAAGCAGCAAAGAATTTTGTTTGAAAACAAACATGAATCTTACTCCCGGAAATAAAATCTAACTAATTCTTCATTTAATTAACTATTGTGTCTTCTGTATTCTGCCATGATGCACTTAAGATCTTCACTGATCCCCCACAGGACTTGGATAATGCACCGGGTGTTTCAAGCTTCAATTCCAAATGATAAGTAAGAAAGAAGTCTCAATAGGCTCCTATTTTAATCCAATTAAGGTAAGATACATACTATTTCATTCTGCAACCTTTTTACAGAAACTTTGATCTCCAGATTACCTGCTTCCTATAGCCAGAGGAAAAATGTAAGCTGATAAAATCAAAATAAATAAAAACGTTTTCAGATGTCAGACTATTAATCACTTTAATGGGAAGTACCTTACTTTTTATTAGATAAGTTTTTATTGCAAACATTTACATCTCTTAATGTTTAAAAATGGTATTCACATTCCCAAACTTGAAGATAATAATGCTTTGAATTTTCCATTAATGAGAGTTTATCTTACTATGGATTACTCAATTATTAACTTTTTAAAAATTAAATGTTCAACTTCTAGCAATATGGCAAATATTGCAACAGAAATTCCTGATACAGTACAACAAGACCTTGGATACCTTAAGAAAAATATAAAGATTTATAAGT
>NW_012147797.1:615834-616181 GCF_000956105.1 Propithecus coquereli | reverse complement strand
GCTAAAGCATAAAGCAATAAAATAAGTTACATTTAAGTTTTTAATCAACAGGCTATAAAAGATAGTATTAAAAATTAAAGTTAAAATATAAAATATGTGTGCATGTATACACAATAACAATTATTGCAGATACTGAAAAGCAATAATTCCGCTAAAAAAAACCCTCCAGTTGTACACTTCATTTTTCAAAAAGCCTGAATTATCAAAGAAATTGTTAGATAATTTCTTTAGTAGACATATATAAGAAAACAACTGGTTTAATGTGCTTTTCCTTCTCACAGTTTTTACATCTGTATTTTCAAAGGTATTTTATGTTGATAACCTTGATACTGAGGAATAATAAAGGT
>NW_012147797.1:613146-614489 GCF_000956105.1 Propithecus coquereli | reverse complement strand
AAATATAAAGATTTATAAGTGCCTAAGAAAGCAAGGAAAATGCCTGAGGGTCCAGATATAAACTATAGTAAACTAAAAATCTGAACTATGTTAAATAAATATGAAATTTAGAGTTGTCTTGGGACAAACACCCACAATAGTGTTGAGATCTACAGAATAAAAGCAGCTAAACCGACAGTCCAGCATTATATCCAACAAAAGACGTGTAAGAACTTATGAAAAAATCTTAAAAGCTTATTGAATGACATAAAAAATTGCTAAATGGAAGATCCTGTTTATAAATAGACAAAATATAATAAAGATATCAATTCTTCTCAATTTGGTCTAAGTCAATATAATACCAATCAAAATTCCAGTAGAGATTTTCCTGGATAATTTAGATGAAAGGTGAATGTTAGAGAATATTCAAGATCTGTCTGAAGAAGAACATAAGTGAGGGACTCGGACCACCAGATAGCTACCTTGACAATCAGAGCTCACTGGGGGACAACAAACTGATTAAGAAATACCCTGGGAAAGTGTTTGCAAAAAAATTAATTTGAACTGCAGCCCAAAAGTATATGCTAATATCACTCGCAAGTGGACCAAGTACATAAACTTGAAAGACAAAACTTAGAACCAAGTAGAATAAAATATATTTAAAAATTATGTGTGTAACCTCAGGGTAGGGAAGGATTTCTTAAACAAAACACCCCAAAATACTAATAATTAAAAGTAGACTTTTGCTACATTCAAATTAAGACCTTATCTCATCAAAACCATGACACAGACAATGGACAAGGCACAAACTGGAAAAAGATATTTGCATCATATATAACTAAAATGAATTACCATCAAGAATACATAACCTAAAATGAATGAAAAAATTAAAATGTGCCAAAAAATTTCACTGAAGAGGAAACAAGAACGGTTTGTGAATATACAGCAAGATGTCTTCCTCATTAGTATACACAGAAGTACCACTTTACACCCATTTCATCTCCTATAATTAAGAAGTCTGGATGGGAGGAGCCAAGATGGCGGATGAGACAAGCCGTCAGTCAGAAGGTCTCTGCAAAAAAGACGAATTTTAGAAGAAAGAGAGAAAAAATAAACGAGCAGAGAAACATAGATCGGGTGAGGGTCGGAAGGAAGGGTGCCTGAAACTACAGGAGACTCCACGGGAAGACATTGCGGAGGAGAACTGGAAGGAGAGAGGTCCCGAGAGGCTTGGAGACCAGCAACAAGGGTAGGTGGAGCGGTTAACTTCCCCTCCCTTGCATCTCGGACTGCGGGTGGCTCCTGATCGGCCGGAGAGACCTGCTGACACCAGCCCAGAGACAGCTGCTGCTAGTGAGCAGTGG
>NW_012147797.1:601482-601796 GCF_000956105.1 Propithecus coquereli | reverse complement strand
CAAAAAGCAAGTAGACGATGACTACTTACAGTATGATATGAATTTGGTAAAGCTGAAAAGCAAACTAAAAAACATCTTATTTAGCATAGCATTTTTGTGAGGTACTATTTTTAAAAAGCAAAAAATAATAATAATTAATCTAATATCTAACGGAATGGCCATCTCTGGCAGAGAGGCAGCATGATGGGACAGGAGAGTACCACGGTTTAAAGGTACTGATAATATTTGTGAGTTTTATGTTATATGATAGATTTAAACATGTTCATTTTATTATTAAGTATCATAATGTACATATGGATCAATATATATCAATT
>NW_012147797.1:585526-598791 GCF_000956105.1 Propithecus coquereli | reverse complement strand
TATTTCTCATAAATCTGTGTGAAAGAAAAAGAAAAAGAAAATTAATAAGAATAATTGCTTATGTGGCTTTTAAGTTCCCATTAGAACGTATTTAAAACTATAAACAACTGATTAGAAAGACCACCCTTTTCCTTTCTTCATCTTGATCATTTCGGAGTTTGGGTACATCAGGAAAAAATACATAAATATAAATTGGCTATAAGATTATAGGCCGGCCGAAATAGAGGTTATGCTAACAGGTTGTAAAACATCCTTGCACCACAATGGTCGGTTTGTACAGTTTTGAGGTTTGAAGCTGTACCCTACCAACCTCAAAACTTGATATTAACTGTCATCAGCATTTTAAGAAAAAGGAAGGCCAACCTAGAAAACACAAGGAAAATTGGAACACAGGATGTCCAACCTGGAGGAGGAGTGTGGAAAACAAAGGTAGGAGGAAGGGTTATGCTCCTACTTAGACAATGTATTGAGGGAGACACTTCCCACTGTTTTCCCTCTCTGTAAGCACAGAGGCTAAAGTGGATGTGGCTAACCCTTATGGAATATGAGAGGGGAGAGGAAGAGAGGCGAGAGAGAGATAGAGAGAGAGAGAGAGAGAGGGGAGAGAGAGGGGAGAGAGAGGGAAGAGAGATTAAGTTAAGCTAAGTTTTATCTGGGTAAGACAGGGAGCTTCAGAGACAGTTCACACAGAGAGGAGTTCAAGGTCACTGACAACTACGTTAAAGTTCTGGTTGGAACTGTAATGGTATATTCATTTTTTTATTATCAAACTAAATTTTTTTTAACCACTGAAACAAAGTATCCTGAAATTAAGCTAGGTAGCAAAAGAAAAACTTGGCTACCTTTCTGGCTCTCCCTCAGTGTCTAAGGAAGGATTTCCCTAGAACGGCATAAGCTGCACCTGGCTTACACAGCCCTGCACTCCCAGAAGGAAAGGAGGAATTAAAGAAAGGGGGAGGAGGAGAAACAGTGGCAGTGTTGGTGGCTGGAGGGCTGAGCTGCAAAGGAAATCCCTTATGCATCCAACAGATGGGGTGCACATGCATGACTGAACCATCTTTGAAAGCCAGGACCTGGCAGGTTTTTACTGTCTTATGAGAAATGAATCCAGGCATACACAGGAACCAGTTCAACCCTGCTTTTTTCTGGCACAACTCCAGCATTCAGCTTTTCTACCAACAGGTTCTACAGCCTAGTCCCAGCTGAGCACGGATGCTACTGGTGAATGCTGGCGTCAAATGGACACTGACACATATGCTACCATTTATCACACAGTGTATTAGTTTTACATGGACTTAGAATTTTTAAAGTGATTAAAATTAATATTTTAAAAGATTTAAATCAACTTGTTACTCCTAAATTCAACTGAGTTATTCAAACTATGAGGTTCTGTCCATACTCATTTGAACTTTAACCTTGCAGTTTCTCATTCAAACTATTCAAGGTGCATTAATTTTGTGATATATTAAATCCCTGCATTTGGTTTCATCCAGGATTCCTGCATATCACTCGATTGCTTATGCTTTCTGCTGAGAGGCAGATTATTAAGTTCTGTTTTAAAGTCCCAGGTCATCCATGAAGAACTTCATCCAACACAAATCCTTCTCTTTCATTTCAGCCTAAGATGAGATTCAGGAACATAGATTAATTGATTCGGGGTACAAATAGATAAACCTCAACATCACTTTAATTGATCCGGGATATTTAGTTCTTTGCAGTAAAACCAATAGAGCTCTAATTGGTGTGAAATGCAGTTGTGCTTTGTAACATTAATAGCTTGTTTATTTCTCTATAAAGTCTAACCTCCTTCTTGTGGTATCAGAAATATAATATGCTTCATAGTTGGTGGAGATTAGTTCAGATGTACAATGTGTACTTCAAATTATGTGCTATAGGTAATGTCACTTATTAAGTCGCTACCTATAGATGCCACATACATCGCTAGGTACTTTAAAGAATGAATAGATTATAAATCAGAAGAAAGAATTTATTTCAAAGTATATACATACACTCTCAACATATAAATAATATTCTCTCAAATTTCAGGATGATTTTTAAATACTTAAGAAATAAAAACAAGATATAACTCAGAAATAAATTTTAAATAAATTAAATCAAGGAAGCTTAAGTCTAAAGCCCCAATGTAAACATCCAGCTGTATTATTTTATAAAACCACAACTGAAATGTTTTCTTTGGTAATAAAAAATAAAATAAAATGATATAACTACCCACCAAAAGAACTCACTCTTGCTCTGGTTCTAAAGAATACAATATTCTTTGTTACTGTGAGAGCTATTACAAAGGCTTTCAAAAGGTCTCCTGATAGATGTTTAGTAAATAATTTTCAAAGTAGAAGGTTTCACATGGGTTTTTAAGACTGCATGATATATTTTCATAATTTACATATTTCTAACTCTTTTCACCACTAAAATAAGCCACATTTCTACAATATTTAGTACGTTAATATATTAATATTTAAAACACATCCTAGAGTGCCTTTTCCTCTTCCTGGTTTTTTTTTTTCCTTGTAAATAATTATATGCTTTGTCATTTCATCCAATTTCACTCCCGAAGGAAAAACAGCACGCTGGAAATAATATGAGTTTTTGGCACCAGACAGAGCTCCATTCAAATCATGTCAACTCCTCACATGCTGTGCAATATTGGCCTTCATTTTTCCTACTAGAAAGAATGCAGCATAGAGAGAGACTTCAAGGCAGGATATTTTTCCTCCTAACTGATAAGCTAATATATTTTAGTTTTTCCACAGGTCAAGTTCTCCTCCTGCCACCCTGACACAAGTCTTGACGGAAAGAATACTTGTTGCCTATACGTTCTTTCTTTCTTAGAATCTTGAGTGGCTTTCAAATTCTTTCACTGTTACATTCAAAGACCAAGTTTCACTGTGATGACAACGCAGATTATGGTTTCCCTACCTAATCATCTATGTTGTAAGTCTCTTTTCTCTAATTAACATAATCTGTTAATTATGTTAATCATCTATGTTAACAATCTATGTTCTAAGTCTCTTTTCTCTAATTAAGTCCATAGTTCAGAGATAATCTTCAAAATAATACATTTAAAAATAACCTCAAATGTACTATCTAAAAAGTGATACCACTCATTGATACAATTGCTTAACAAAATTCCTAAAGAAACCATAGTATTAGGCCATGGAATGACTCTACGGAATAATACAGATAACTCAGAGATACTGAAAACCAAATATGCTTCCAAGTTTGGGATGACCTAGAAGATTATTGTTAATAATCACTTTTAGGCAGCTACGATATACCACTTTTAGGTGTTCCCACATGTATTATGTCTTCACTTTAAGAAATCTAAAAAAATACATTTAACTAACTATTGTACTAGTGAGAACAATGGGATTCAGGTTTTGGAATATCTAAAGGACATTTGAATTCCATTTCATTATAAAAGAGCAAACCACTGCCCAGAGCAGCAGAAGGTAAATGGTAATGTAGCACATTTAGGTAAAGTGAGCCTGCAACGCCACTCTATGTCCATGCTTCAGCAGACTGTGGGCACAGAGGAAAGCCCCTTGAGATAAGTAAGAAAGGAACTGAGAATTAAGGACCAATATGTCTGCTAGGAGATAGCCTCAGTGCAGGCAGGATCAAGGGAATTGCAATGCAGACGTTCAGCGAGGGATAGTGGGAAGCAGAGGTCCAGCTGAAGCATGATGGAAAAGAACCACCCAGATTGAGGGGCTCCAAGCAGGTTGAGGAGACTGGCCAAGTTGTAAGTAGCCATCAAGTTCAATATCTATGTCAAGAGAACAAAAGACAGCAAATACACCAGACATTTTGTCACATAAATTTCTCCTTGCACTCACCCACCAAGAAGCAAAGTCAAGAACATTAGAGAACATTGAAAGCTGGAACTTGAAATTTACTACATCCTTAATTGACCACAAAAGGCTTGTTTTAAACTGAGAAAGACTGACCTTCAAGGGGTGAGATTAATTTTTCCCTTCTCCTGGGAGAAAGAATGGCAGCTCGTACGCAAGTTAAGTTCCCTAAAAAGACAGTCAAATTTCTGCATATTAAATCTTAAATATATAAATTTTGACAAACCCTGACCCCAATACCTATACGTTTACTTCCCTTCCATGGAACTTGTCCAGATAAGCAGTCAAGATTTTTGCCACATCCACAGCCATCTTTCTGAGGGAAGTTTTCCCTTTGACAGTCCCTGATGAAACAGAAACCTTAGGAGCTCCCACACACATAGCTGGCAAAACTCTAATGTATGGCCGTGGCCTCCAACTAACTGTGTCAGGACTTATATTGGACCCACAAAGCAGCTAACTTCTGAGTCAATGGCTTGACAGGAACCAGATACCAAAGATCTGTACGAATAACAACAATAAACTGAAACAATTAGATTCTCGCACATTGGAAGTGAGTTGGATGGAGCATAAATCAAGGGCTTAAGTATAAGTAGAATTGAAAAGATTAGTGGGAGGAAAACAGTATTCAGATCTACTGAACAACAGAAGTGGTGGTTGTAACAGACAGAATAATGGCTTCCCCAAAATATCCACATCCTGGTCCCCAGAACCTGTGAATACATTGCTACACAGCAAAAGGGAATGAAGTTTGCAGATAGAATTAATTTGCTAATCAACATGAGAAGAAATCAGCCCTACAATGCCAGTTTTAAAGATTGAGAAAAGGGGCAATAAGCCAAAGAAAGGACCTCTGATCTACAAAATTGTAAGATAATAAATCTGCATCATTTTAGACCAATAAGTTTATAGTAATTTATTGCAGTAGCAAGAGAAGAGTAACACGATGAGTTGTGAAGAGCTCCTGGCTTAGAGTCAACAATAATAAGGAGCCTTTGAGGCTGCCTGGGTACTAGACCCCCCTTCCCTTCCAAAGTACCTTCTAAATTCCTTGAGTTCTTGCTGAAACCCAGGCTCCTCCTGATTTCCCTTAAATTTGCTAGATTTTTTTATGAGTACTTCTACAATAAACTGAGTGATTCACTATTCCTAAAACTAAAAATCCTAACAGAACTCCATGTTTGAACATTGTGATTAACAGTATTTATTAATTATTACTTTGCACTTTCATTTCATTCATTAGATTCTGATGAATATGAAAGATGAGCTCTATTGTGAGAAATGTACAATTTCCATTAGGCTTTAGGAAATAATGTAATTAGCACAAGCACATCCATTATTACCTTCACAATTGTGTGAGGTTCTAAGAAGAAAGTCTACAAAGAAAAGCTAAAAATATCAAAATGGATGTGCACGCACTGTATAAAAGTGTAGATAAACTGGATGAATAAATATGATTCTACCTAATAATGAGAGGTGGGATTAAAAGAAAATGTTCTATCTCCCACCATCATTATAATTTCACTGTCTTTATCGGTAATAGGAGTAAATTCATATATCTTCAATACTAATGCAGGCAGAGAAAGAGATTCATTGTCACCTCAACTGCTTCAGATGCCCACAAAATCAATTTCACTTAATTTTAGTTGAATTTTGCAACGTGGGATGGTTTGTCCGTGGGTTAGGATCCCCCCACTTCTTGTTAAGTGTTCCTCGGGCTTTTGAACTACCTGTTCCCTAGCAACTGAGAATGTCTTGTCTCTAAAAGATATATTAACACAAAAGAATAATATAATGTTCTTTCTTGGTCACTGTCAAGAATCAAAGTTCCCATAACTAAAGAAACTCTACAATGATTCAAAAACATAATAAAGTTTTTTTTATTTATCATAAGTATCATCATGATCTAAGCCGGCCAACAGAGAGCTGTTGAGATATGTTAAGATTCATTTATCTAGGGTCAAGAGTGACTAGTAACTGTAGATCTGAATTGATGTTAGAATATATTTTTACTCACAGCAAAGACAAAATAAAACTTACTTTTCTCCTATGAAAATTAGCTGAGTTTTAAAAAATGAATTTTGACATAAAAATTATGCAGCAATTTCTAATTAATCCTTGATCCCTTCAACCTTTCCATTTCCTTTTGATTAAAATAGTAAATGATGCAATCTCTCACACAAAAGTCAAGCTTTGAAAATGTCTTTCTCTTTAGTACTCTTGAATATATTGTCAGTTGTGTTTAGTACAGTTTCATAAAGAACTGCAAATACCAACTGCTGAAATATATTAATTTAGTTTGTTACATTTATGAAGCTATAAATACTCATTTTACAAGATGCATGGCATTGTATTACTGCCATTTTAAAAATCACATTTGATTCTCTGCATCTTCATTTTAAGCAAATTATAGCCCTTTTTTTCTTTCCCCTGTAACCTAGCTTTTTGAGATAGGATATTACCTTTGACATTTTTATGACTTCTATAAATAGAAGTAGTAAGACTTCTATAAATAGTTTTCTATTTTACTGCTTTTAAGCATATGCAATCACCTAACATATATAATTTGTGTAAATATTGTGTTTATTATGTATTTTCTATTTCGTTTAACCAAAATGTAAGTTTGAAGAGGACAAAGATTTTTGCCTGCCTTGTTCACTGGTACCTGCCCAGCACACAGCACAGCGCCTGGCACAATAAATATTAATTGCATAAATTAGAGAATGGATACTGATACCGGTTACTGTGTCAGACTTTGCTGGGAATGTGAATGCTGATTTATCATAACAACTTCCTCCCTTTATGTTAAAAACAATATTTATTTTAAACCTAAAAAAATAACAGGTAAGGTGCTATGCAGTTACATAACGGACTATAAATACGACGCCTATACAATAATTAAATTCCCATAATACACAATATAAGGTACTCATCAATATGAGGAAGAATATTAATATTCCAATGAAAAGGTTCAGAAATTTATGCTGTCAGAATTCACAGGAAAGTAAAATCACATGGGCTATAATCACAGTCAAAAATATGGGATTATAGCCACATTTTAGAGGAAACATGTGCTTCAATAAGGGATGAAAGAGAGAAGAATGTGTATGATCCAAGGAATTATTAGAAAATAAAGATTGAAAGGCAAATTGAGACATGATTATGGATGGCTATTAAAGTCAGGATATTGGATTTTACCTTATTCTTTAGTCAACTCCAAGCCATTTTAGACTAGTAATATTTAGTTCAGAACTTCTAGTATCTATCACAGCAATTAATACATAAGAAATCAAAATATGTTTACTATAAATACCACCTGAACACAGATAGACACATATATACAATTCTATATATACACACATACAAGTACATAATTTGGTCACATTCTCAAATTTTTTTTTATATGACACACAGTCAGAAGAAGATATTCTCAAATTTATAGTGCATACTTTTCTAAGGATAACTATGTCAAACTGGCATTCTAATAACAAACTCAAGAGTTTCCCCAGCCATTTTATTCTATTTGATATGATATAGCTTCTTAGCTGGAACATTTCAAATGGGACATTATGTTGAGGAAGGATATTTAGGAAGAATGAAGTGAGAATTGGTGAACCTTCCACAGTGTACACTGCTACTCGCCCTAGTTCCCATTAACAAGAACATGGTGGTCTGGCCGGGCGCGGTGGCTCACGCCTGTAGCTCTCTGGGAGGCCGAGGCGGGCGGATTGTTTGAGCTCAGGAGTTCGAGACCAGCCTGAGCAAGAGCGAGACCCCGTCTCTACTAAAAATAGAAAGAAATTAGCTGGACAACTAAAAATATATAGAAAAAATTAGCCGGGCATGGTGGCACATGCCTGTAGTCCCAGCTACTTGGGAGGCTGAGGCAGAAGGATTGCTTGAGCCCAGGAGTTTGAGGTTGCTGTGAGCTAGGATGACGCCACGGCACTCTAGCCTGGGCAACACAGTGAGACTCTGTCTCAAAAAAAAAAAAAAAAAAAAAAAAAAAAGAACATGGTGGTGACACTTCTGAGCAGTATATTAAAGATATAAGAAGGAAAAGAACAAATGATAATCACAAACATGCCTCTTAATTTTCTCCATACTATACATAAGAACAGGTGAGTATATCTAACCAGAAATGCAGACTATTTCTGGAATAGAGGCACTGAATTATGACAAAGGCTAAAGAGTATGAAAAACATTCATAGCAAAAATTATTCAATTTTTAGGAGACAATTGACATATAAGGCAAATTATAAGTTCATCTTTAAGAACACAGATCCAAACCAAGGAAAATATTAAGATATCTAATAGAAGCTATCTATTTGGTTTTTGTTTTTTAATTCGAGGGATAATTTATTAATCTAGCCTCTCCCTTTCCATATCTAAAGCTATATATAAATTGTGAATTGAGTATGTATTTTGATGAGAAAATTCATGTGCAATCAAAAGTGGAAAAGATCATACTAGATTCTATTAAAACTAAATTAAAAAATAATCAACCACAGGCTGGGTGAGCTGCTTGTTTAATATCTCTAACCCAAAATGACCTAAATTCATTTCACTGCCAACAAAAGAATTTTAAAAAGCAGCCCAGTTCAATTTGCCCCTGTCATACCTTATTAACAAATGGCTTTTCTACAGCAAAACTGCTACCTTCCAATGCTGATATACAATTTTACAAATTTATATTCATTTTAAAAGGATTTCATTGGCCGGGAGCGGAGGCACACGCCTGTAATCCTAGCACTCTGGGAGGCTAAGGCGGGTGGATCACTCAAGGTCAGGAGTTCGAGACCAGCCTGAGCAAGAGCAAGACCCCATCTCTACTAAAAATAGAAAGAAATTATCTGTAGATAATAGAAAAAAATATACATATATAGAAAAAATTAGCCAGGCTTGCTGGTGCATGCCTGTAGTCCCAGCTACTCGGGAGGCTGAGGCAGGAGGATCGCTTGAGCCCAGGAGTTTGAGGTTGCTGTGAGCTAGGCTGACGCCACGGCACTCTAGCCAGGACAACAGAGCCAGACTCTGTCTCAAAAAAAAAACAAAAAAGGATTTCATACACTTATTCTTGCCTCAAATTCTTCAGCCCTTTTTGAGCAGTTTTTCAACCTTAGCACTATTCACATTTTTTACCGGATAATTCTTCTTTGTTGGGGTGGGGAGCAATGTCTCATGCATTGTAGAATATTTATCAGCCTCATTGGCCTCTATGCCAAGCAGATGCAAGCAGCAACCGCCCCCCCCATGCCCCAAGTATGATAATCACAAATGTTTCCAAATATTGCCAAATTTTTTCTGGGGCACAAAGTCGCCCCTGGCAGAGAAACGCTAGAGTAGATATATATTTGGAGAAATAATAAATAATAATTTATCCCTCCAAGTACCAGCATAACTTAAGAAAATGTTAATCACTGATACTAGAATAGAATGGTAAGGTGAAAGAAAACATTTTAGTATGTGTAATAAAATTAAAAGTCACACTAAAATTAGAAATCCCCTTAGATTTTATTCTGTATCTTTGAAAATGAATGTAATTAACCACTGTTTTTTGTTTTGTTTTTTTTAAACAAAAGGCTTCTTACTTTAAAATCTCCAGTGGAGTGGGGAGGGGTAATGGTTAAGGGAATCCAAACTCTCTCTACGCTTTATTGGTACTACATTCTGCAGTCAAAATCAACTTCTTTCTACTTAGGAAAAAAGATGCAGGAGGGTAAGATAATCTTACATTGCCTACATAGTTATGATTTAGCTACAATATTTCATTGTTGGGAAAAGTAACATAACTCAGTAAAATCAAAATGTAAAATAATAACTAGCTATATTTGTTTATTAAAAGAAAGCGAGTAACTTTTTCAAGATTTATTAAAAGAAAGCAAGTATGTAACTTTTTCAAGGCATTATTGTTTTCACACTTCCTTTTCATATTGCCTTTTATTCTTACAACAATTCTGCATGGAAGGGGAAGTATTGTTATCGATCTCACTTAACAAGCAGGTAAAGGGGATTCTAATATCATATCATAGAATTTGCAGCACACCCAGGACTAGAAGATTCCTAATCCTTCCTGTTGTCTGTGCATCTTGCTGATTTTCTCATCAAAATCACCAATGATTAATTAGGTTCTGCTTTTGAGTATCTTCTTTTGTAAACATATTAATATATTAAACACTCTACCTCCTAGAAAATGAATACTCTATTCACATGAGATGATGTGACCACAATGTCAAAGAAAAAGCATGAGTTTGAGTTACTAATGAAAACAAATTCTTCACTCAAAACACTTATGTAAATATTAACTTGAGTACTGAATTTCATGCTCAATATTTAAACATATTTCACGTTTACATCTTTGAGTAACGTATTGAAATGTAAAGGTATTGATTTTGACATCACTTTAACTTATGAAATCTTAATGGTGCATCAAAAGCCAGGAAGTTCTATGATACCATTGTAGAATGATTCTACCTTCAAAAATAAACTTCCAGGATAAAATTAATCCACGTATTTTCCTAAGTACATTTGCAGATTCTAGCCTAAAATTTTAGAAATTTGGACGGTTTACACTTAAGAAGAAAGCTTTATAACAACAAGGTGACTTGTATCATTTCAAATTTCTTAAATAACTGGAGGGATACAATAAGTGCTATTAACCAAAAAGTTTGCATTCCCCTAACATCCCTTTATTGTCAGAAGACACAACACAAAGTTGGAATGGTAATAGAAGGAATAGTATGGAGGAATGTTAGATAATGTAGGTGAATATTTCAAAAATGAACATATTGGTAAACACCACAGGAATACACGTTGTACCTTATATATAGATGATATGAGTCTGGAAGTCTTACAAACCCTTGAGAAAAGCCATAAGAAGATCCTGACATTGTAGATGGAGAATGGACAGAAAGGACCAGGGAAGAAAATGCAGAGAGGAGACCTAGGTGATAACCAAGAGGTGCAATGATCTATGCCTCTGGCAATGGCAAGTAGAAGATACAGAGGAAGCAAGACCTTACTGTCTCTGGGCCCAGGGGTAAGAGAAGGATGAGGGAGGTGAGATTCCAAGTGAGGTGCTCACTCACTCTGGGGCGGGGCAAAGGGTGGAGGGTAGTCTTCACATTTGCTTTTTAATACCAACTATGTTCTGTTTGGAGATAAAAAGAATTACTAGAGTTAAATGATCAAATGTAGATGACAACTATCGAATCCTCCTTCTTATACTAAAGAGGGGGCTATGAGAAGGCCCTTACGGGAAAGGGGAGGTGTGAAGAAAATAGTATACAAAAGAGACAACAAATCTCCCAAGTGATTGTATAATAATTTGCTTACATTGTTGAAATTTGTTGTCCCTTGGGTGAGGCTAATCAAATGTAGTGACTGAGAATTTCTGACATATTTGCCAAGTTCTGTTTCCTTTTAACATAACATTTTGCAGATTCAGAAATGTATTATATAGAAAAGACAGTTATTTATATTCATTAATTTATTTATAGAAAACTTTTTCATGAAGCAAATTCTCTCTATAGAGCCCATTAATTTAAAATATCTGACAATTTGGATGTTGGTCAAAATTTAGGTGTATCTTTAGGATGAAATATTTTCTCAACAAATTAAGTATAAAAATGGCTGCTGGTAAATATTTCATGAACTTAAAAACATTGTTTTCAAGAATATTGAGATGACTTTAATTTAAAAAATGTTACCTACTCATAAATATGTGATGACCAGCCTTTCCATTTGCCAGCTTGGTAGCTAAAGAAATGTGTGTGTGTGTGTGTGTGTGTGTTTGTTTAGAATAAAGTATATTTTAAAATATGCTATAATTTAGATTAAAAATAAATATACATTTTTCAAAACTTGGGGTTTTTCTATTTTTTCTTAATCTATAAATGTTTAAGATGTATATATACAGCTTCCATTCTATGTTAACATATCTTCAATACATTTTTAGATATAGCTCTTATAAGGATAGTATTCAGGTAACAAATACATATCAGTGAAAGGCTGCTAGTCATCCTCTACTATTTGTTCTGTCCCCTTCCACTGTGATAAAATTTTCAGTGGGCACATGGATGCTCAGATATAGACCCCACTTTTCTGACTCCTTTCTAGTTAAATGTGGCCATGTGACTGTTCTGACCACTGGAATGTGAGAAAAATGTCTTACCCTTAATTGACTGGATTTCTGCTCTCAAATCTCTTTCCCTTTTCATGATGGCTAAGAAATAATAGCAACTGGAAGAATCATCTTGGACTTAGGTATGGAAGCCACATGCTAAGGATGGCAGAGCTACCTTGCCAGCCATAGACTGCTTACCTCTAGAATGCTATGTGAGAGAAAAATACATGGCTATCTTTTCTCTTTGTCACATTGGCTCAGCCTGTACCCCAACTAATATAGTACCCCCACCTAATGCAACAAATGAATGACTTGTTCAGTTCTGATTACATGTCAACAAATATTTTATATGGATATCATCAATCCCAACAGCTCATGAGATTAAATGTCTTGGCCAGATCACAAAGCTAACAATTGGCAGAACCAAGGTGTAATAGTTTTAAATATGTTTTAAAGGGATATGCTATAATATTCCATAAAAAATATTGTGTGTTTTCTTCAGTTAGAAGACTGTGAAGACAAAATCAGGGAAAATTAACTCTCTGTACCACTCTTAGCAATTATTTCAATGTATATACACACAAAACTATTTCTATGCATACCAACAAAAAATGGGAGGTTTTAAATTATGCATGTAAATATACATCATCTTGGAATTTCCTTCTACTCTTTTCTTTTCTAAAGAAATTCAAATGAAAATACTCATGAGTAGATAATTGGTGGCACAGCTTTGGTTTCTTCTAATTATATCTTTTATGAAAAGAGCAGCAGCATAACCAGATACACCAACCTTGTTCCTAATTGGGGATCTGGTTACTTTTTCAAAATGCAAGTATGGATATAAAAATGCAAAATATTAACATATATTCTAAAGCATATAAGAATTTATTTCAAATTTCAGAGTTGCATCCAATTTAGTAGTTGTGTAACCTAAAACAAAATTTTAACCTTGCAAGCAATTTCTTCATGCATATTAAAGATGATGATGCTCGATGCACAAGGTTGTCCAGAGGATAATGAGATAGTACATGTGAAAGGCTTAATACAATGCTTGAATTAATGGGAAAAAAGAATGAAGTTCTTCAGCTGAATTTTAAAAGGCTCTAATATACTAAGTACACTAAGAAAATTATAATACATCATTTCTTTCCCCAAATTTTTCCCCCAATTATTTTATCTACTCTGTGAATGAGCATATGGCATATGCAGTTGATAGACATATGTATTTTCCAAATAATTAAATAGTGGAATCATTCAATAAGAGATAC
>NW_012147797.1:581456-581858 GCF_000956105.1 Propithecus coquereli | reverse complement strand
CTAAGATATCGTCAGCTTTTAACCACTACGAATTACACAACAACAAATAGGTCAGTGAATGAAGCTCAAAAATATTTTATTTCCTTATCTAGACTCAGATTTGGAATTACTGGATCAAAGCTTAAATTTTAAAACAATGGTTTTGATCATTAAAATTATAACTGAAGGATTTAAGTTCAAATCCTTTTCAGGTATATACTTCAAATTAATGCAATGGACATCTTAAAATATGAGGTGTGGATATAAGGATATTTTAGAAAAACCTGAATCCATGTCCTATCTTACTTCTTCTTGGCATTAGAGACATTACCCAACAGTACTACACAATATTCCCCATTCACATCAACATAATTTAATTTGCAATTCCTTCATATAATTCACTTAATTCATCCTCATGTTGTA
>NW_012147797.1:521963-580021 GCF_000956105.1 Propithecus coquereli | reverse complement strand
ATTTGGGGGCAATTACAGAGGATGTGGACTTTTCATTTAATAAGAAACTAATATAGCACTTTACTGAGAAAAAATTTGTTCTTTCTTAACCCATTCAACAAGTATTAGTAGTGCTGGAAAAGATTCTACAAGATGGAGATGCAGGTTGGGGTTAAAACTAGGTCTGGCAGGAAGAGGGGAACAATAAGAATATGGTGGGGTATGTTTCAGGAACTAGGAGAGAGTCACTTAATGCTTATTAAGTAGTGATGCAGGGAGGTTAATAGAGAAGGCTTTCTGGAGCAGTAGCTGCTTGAAGTGACATTTGAAAGACAAGTGAACTTGACAAAATTGAGAAAAGGAGGCAGTAACAATGAAGGTAGAGGCAATGTAAAACATGGCATAGTCAGCAATTCTAAGAAGTGAGAATGGCTGGAGTCCAAGCTTGGTTCAGCAAATTGTATGGAATGAGGGTAGAAATGGTAAGGAAGAAATTCAGCCAGATAGATGGGCCAAACCAAAGGTCTTAAATACCATTCTGAAGCATTTAGATTGTATTTTCAAAATAATGGAGAGATACTAGGAAATGTGAAGTCAAAGAGTGATAAGATCAAGTAAGTATATAAGAACATGATAAAATATTATAACTTCCCTAACACCAAGTGGATAGTGGCTTAGAAAGAGAACAGAAAATGAAGAGAAGGTCAAGTTAAGAGATAATGAGAACACAAACTAACTCAGTGGTGGTGAAAGGGGGTAAAGGAAAAGGATGGGAAGCCCAAGTAGAAGCAACTAGAGCAACAGAAATTGTGCAGTATGAATAAGACTTCATAGACTGTCACATATAGAAAGTGACTGGGGAAAGAATTTGAGATGATTCAGGGAATTTTCGCAGTTAGACAATGATACGACATTTTATATAGAAAGTACAGGAGGAAGAACAGTTTAGAGGGACATTGATGGGTTTGTTTTTATTGATTCAATTAGAGGTGTTTGGGGGAGACTCAAGTATACAATAGGCAATTGAATGTACACTGGTTAAGAGTTCTCAGAAGAGAAGTCTCCACAGAATTTAAAGATTTGGTAGTGACAATGCATATAAAAGACATAGGGAAATCGATGAATGACTCCCAAAAGTGTGTGTACAGAGGGAGGAAGGAAATAAACAGTAGTTAGAACTCTGGAAAATAGCATTTAAAGAATGGACAAAGGAATGTGAGTAGTGGCCAAAAAAGGGAATCCAAGAATAATGATATCACAAAAGCCTACGGAAAGTTTCCAAAAAGAGGAAGGAACTATAGAGTTATCAAATAAGATGAGAGAAAATTATCTACCTTATATATGAGGAAAATGAAAGAAACCATGAAAACTGGAAAGCGATCAAGAATGAGTTGGTGCTCTTTTATGTTTTTTAATAGAATAAATATGAGTATGTTCCTATGTGAAAGGAGGAAGGCAAGTAGAGAAGGAAACATCAAAGATTCAGGAGAGAATATATAATTTATTGACAGTAATGGGGTACAGGAAATGCTACCCCAAAATAGGGCACTTTGGCATTAAAAAAAACAGCAAAAGCAGGAAGGTCTCTCTGACCTTCTCCCACTGTTCTCCCCTGAAGCAGGCCATGAAACCTAGGAAGGTCACTCTCTTTCTCCCTTCCTTCTCCCCTGAGGACCCTCAGTGACAGGTGTCCTGTCCTGTCCCCAAAGGGAAGAAATCTCACGCAGGACACCAGGAAGAATCTGAACAAACAGGCCTTGCTACGTTCCCCCTTGTTTTATAACCATTAGATCATACCCATTTATCCTCTAATCACACTTCTGCAAAACTCTCCATTAAAATATATAGTTTTCCCTGGGCCTTTGGGTCTTCATTTTCTGAAGGCTCTTGTGTCTCAGCCATGTACCTTGCAATAAAATAGGTAAGGAAAGAAATCTTTTCTCCCCTGCAGTCTTTTAAAAGACTCTAGATTCATTAGGCTTTTTCTTGTTCACCCCTGTATCCCAAGTATGAGAGGGTGGAGGTGGGGATGAATTAAGAAATAAGCAGAACCAAGGAGAAACCTAATCCATGGCTAGATGAGAATACTTCTCCTATGGAGACTGGAGGAAAAATGTACAATATTTGAGGTAAATGGAAATAACTATAACAACTACAGCAAAAAGTTGAGACGGTTTCTCTTATTGGTCTCCATTTTCTACAAGTCTTCTGTTCAGAGATAAGCAATAGTAGGTATTAAGGTAGATAGTTGAAAAGCAAGTTGGAGGTTTAATAAGAATGGCTGGAGAGTATTGAAGGACTTGCACTACACCGGAAGCCATCAGTTCCCATGAGTAGTAATCGGCATGGCTGTGTGAATTCTTACCAATGCCAGGCTTGAGAGGGCAGAGTCAGGGGGAAAAGGCATCCAGATGACTGTGGGGCAGACACCAGCGGGTAGGAAATGAGGACAAGGAAAATTCAATTGAAGGTCCTGACAATTTCAGGATCTCTACTCATTGTAAATAAGAAGAAATACTATTAATAAAATATTTGTTAAAATGTTATTATATTCATAAACAATGCCTGTTTTCTAAACCCATTTTCTACGGAACCAAAATCCTACCACAATATTTATAAGAAAATATGAAATTACTTTATTATCACATTTCAAATCTTTCTCATCATTTTTTGAATTTTTAGCCTAATAACCTTATAAAAAGAATATGCTGTAGAGACTAAATGAAGAAAGCAGCCTAAGAACACATATCCTACTTTGAATCATTTGAAACTATATACATATTTTTTTTTAAGAGAACAAATTCCTACAGTCACCATGAAACAAAACAGACTGCTTCTAGAAAGTTTAATAGTTTGAAACTCTCTTAGAAGTAAGTATTAAATATACACTACCATCTCTGGCCAGCTCAACAAAGTTCACGGCACCCATATGTATCTGGTTACATAGATACAATAGAACTTGACTAATAGGTATATTGTTTCCATGAGAAAATACATCGGATTTTTAAACTTGTGATGTCAGGAGCACACCGAACTCTGCTTGTTAGAAAAGCAGTTTCCCTGGCTTTAAGTTTCTGATGGTAACAGAGGATCCAATGTTACAAAGACAGGACTTGAGCATGACACTCAGAAGAGTAAGAAAAATGGATGGTACTTACAGAGGAAAATGGTGAGAAGCTCAAGAGATTAAGTATGTAGTCGAGGTATGTATGCAACAGAACTATTTCTCTTTCCTTTCCTACCCCATACCCTCCTTGCTCCACTGCCCTCTTAAAAGCCCTTGTTCCTGCAGCTCCTATGACTCTATTCCCTAGTCTCTTATCTTTTATACTCTTATCTGACTCCTTTCCATTTTCCTAAACCCAAACATAGTCATTTATCAATATCTGTCTTTGATTTTATCTGCCACTCTCCTTCCACATTTCTCTTTATTTGTATTTCTTCAAAATCTTGTGACTTCAACTATAACTTTTACATATATAATCCCTAAAACTGAGTTCCAGTTCCACTTGAACTACCATTTGGTCATTCCATCTCGATGTCCCACCATTCCTTTTTAAATATGTACAAAATTGAACTCAATATATTTTCTCTCCTGATACTACAAATACTATGTCCCTTCTTCTTGTTGGAAAACCATTTCCCCAGTCCTCCAGGTTTGTATCATCAATTTCTTCATCTTAATCCTCCTCTAACCCTTTGTTTAATAACAGCATCTCAGCATTTTTCTAACACATAGCTGATAGCTAAATGCATTGAGATATTTTGTATCATTTCCATGCTAAAGTATCTAACATGCATTCTCTTAGTCAACATACTAATAAAAAAAGTAGTGTTCACATTTGATAGCTGAGAAGAATTTAGAGAAGGTAAGCAATTCAGCCCTTTAGCTTATTATTTTCTAAGACTTTTTACTTCAACCAACCACAGACATGTTGACTGTCCTTTTCCACGTTCTGCCTTTGCTCCATAACCTCTACCTGGAAGTAATCTCCCACCTCCTTTGTGAATGGATAAATTCCACAAATATTCTAATACCACTTTTCACAACCTGCCAAACTAAGAATATTCTCTTCTGTCCACTAAACTTCGAGACCGCTTTAATTGTGCTTTGTGCTTATTTTCCTTACACTTCCACAATTAGACGGATACACTTTTATTCTCATTTATCACTGCATCCTCAAAGTTTCTATTACAGTGCCTTGAATTTAGTAGACACCTAAGTAATTTATTGAGTAGAAAAATGTATTGAATTGAAATGCAGTAGTACTACTATTTTTAAAAGATCACAAGTATTTTTATGTAGTGCCTATCTTCTCCCCATAATCTTCATCAGAAAAAAATAAGTTGTTGGACCCCATGCATCTGCAAAAAGTACCCACTTTTCAACAAGTAGCAGATTTTCAAAATGTGGACTTAATATTTTAAAGGAATTATTAAATTTCCAGAGTATGTGCCTTAAAATTCCAAACCTTTTAAATGTCATAGAAAAATATAAATCTCGTAATCCTTCTTTGTCCCTACAATAACTCACTACAGAATCGACTAGCAATACAAGATTTCTAACTGTTTGATGTTGTCTACAGATTCACTGTAATTTGAAGCATTCACTATCTCTAAAAATTGAGGCAAATATTTTATTGAATAATTAAGATAATCTTTTATACCTTCTACTTTACCTTACTGTACAGAAATAGCCTGAATTCTAAAGGCAAACATATAAAATATTAATATTCAACTTTTCATTAAGTTGAAGAGGAAGAAAAACTGCTATTCAATTTATATTATTCCTTTTGAGGTTGGATTTGTCTGTAATGTGGCTTTCAAAAGAGTAGTGCACAGTTCGGAAAACTATTTTCAAAAAAAAAGAAAAAGATGGCAGTCCATTTCATTTTGCGGCAACAGTCCCCAACCTTTTTGGCACCAGGGACCAGTTTCCTGGAAGACAATTTTTCCACAGACCAGAGTGAGGAGGTATGGTTTTGGGATGATTCAAGTGCATTACATTTATTGTGTACTTTATTTCTATCATTATTACATTGTAATATATAATGAAATAATTATACAACTATAATACAGCATCAGTAGAAGCCCTGAGCTTGTTTTCCTGCAACTAGACGGTCCCATCTGGGGGTCACGGGAGACAGGGACTGTAAATACAGACGCAGCTTCACTCACCTAATGCTGCGTGGCCTGGTTCCTAATAGGCCACAGACCAGTACCGGTTCACGGCCCAGGGCTTGGGGACCGCAGCATTAGAAGATCAAATTCAGAAAATTACAATTATACCCATTTAACCTATTGTAAAGTGTCACAACTGAGTACAAAGTGTCAAGTCTGAATAGCTATTAGCATCTGTTGAATTATTCTAAATGCTAAGCTAAAGAGAGAAATTGCCTGGTTGGAACAACAGAGCAAAAGTAATAGCTAAGAATTATTATAATAGGTTGTAAGCAAGACTAACTGTCCTTTCTCCCCATATTTGATGTGGATAAGTCCTCCGGAAAAGAGAATAATGTGTGTAAACCTATTGCTATTTGTATGAAGAGAATACTAAAACAGACATCTTTCTCCTACATACCTCTCGACATGTTCCACTAGCAATTACCATAGAGACAAAGGAGGAATGGCAGCTATACCACAGAGAAAAGATAAGGGAAGAGGGCTTGTTACAGTAAGGGATTTATAGGAGGGATAGCAGGAGAATGAGAAGTCTTTACCATTTGCAGCCCTGTCCTAAGGCAATTCTCTGCCTACGCCACTATGTTTAAGAAAAATCTTATTTTTAACCCAAGCAAATAAGAGACATAGTTATGCCCTGTGGAGCGGGGAAAAATTAAAATATCAAAAGATCTAACAAACTGACCGTTTCAATTGAGTTGATATATAAATAGCTTATTCATAAAGTTGAAGTAATAAGATCACATATTTCAGGTCTAGTGTTCCACTTACTATAAATATTCTACCAATGCCAAACTGCTCCTATTTTTGTTATATAATAAACCACCCACAGTGTTCCTGTAGTTGGGTAAAAATAACATAAGTAAGCCAAAGATTTAGATAACCTAGACATGCAATTTTGCTAAATATGCATTTCTTGTAGATAACTATATAATGGAATACTTTGTGTGTGTGTGTGTGTGTGTGTGTGTGTGTGTGTGTGTGTAAGGGAGTGCTTGCTATCTATATTAAACCATAGGATTGTTTGTGAGGTGGGTGTCATGCCAGGAATGTTAGTTAGTTCCTGAAATTATTCTCAATTTAAACCATTTTCAATAACACTGCTGCTCTGTTTTTAGAAAGCTGTTTCAACTTGTGAAATGCTTTAGTATTCCATTTTTATCTAGAGTAATCCTGTAAGAAATACAGCAAAAGATGTGATCATGCTAATCAGAGTGGAAAGGTAAAGTACTTGAGAGTAGGAAAAAAGGTTGTATCACTAAAATTTGACTCTTAAGCTATACATGTGTTTCTCTGCCTTCATTTTCTGTTGGTCTTTTGCTATACATGTGTGTGTATTAATGCGTATTTAATCCACTTTACAAATAGTATACTCATAGTTCTCAAAGGTCATTAATCTAATTTTCTTCATAAGATTTTCTTTTCATGAAATTTCTCTTCTACTTCTCTTCATGAGATCTACTTTTTCCACCATCTCTGATTGATTTTTGTTTTACACAAGGTTTTTTTTTTTTTTATTGTTTCTTTAGTAAATATTTTCTGCCTCAGCTGCAGCAATTTGCTCTTCCAGCTTCCAAGACAACAGAAAACAAAACATTTTAGGTTTGATATTAAGGTAGCTTTATGGATTAGCTGGAGGGCGGGGGCAGTGTTCTCACATGGGATTTGCACCCTGAGGGCTTGAGAGCTTTGTTTTTTATCCTTCCACATCACGGTTAGTTGCAACCTCCAGCATGGTCCCTCTGTCGCCTGGTGCCAGCCGAGGTGTCCCACATGGCCACACAATCTGCTGCTGGTGTTTCTATGAACCCAGTGAGCTGAATTTCTAATTGCTCATTACAAAATCTCCATTCATTTTATTGAAGATCTTCCCTTTCATTGTTTATCTAGGTTTTTTTCTCAGTCATTGCAAATTGTTCACAAAATTTATTTTAGCCTAATTCAAGCATGTAAACATTATTTAATGTCATGATCAAAATTCCCTCATTTTTTTTCTCTGAATTATTAGCTGAGCATTCATAATATTTTCAATACTGCAAAACGCTCAAAAGCTTCTTAAATTTGGATTCTGACCTAAATAGCCGATCTGCTTCCCCACATGGATCAGTATCTCCAGTCAAGCCAGTTTAACTATTTTACAAACATGCCATCTTTGTCACATCCTTTAAACACTTTTTCTACTAACCTGGAATCACCTCTCTAAGCCTCTTCAGCTCCTGAAAATCATCCTTCAAGCCTGTGCTTCAGTTCCCTCTTCTGGTCAGCCCAAGTTCTCAAACTCTTAGAAATCTTTCTTTACTCTAAGTTTGTAAGATATATAGTCTGTCCTACAAAATGTTACTCGTATTGATGTACTATCTTACGTTACTGTGATTTCTCCAAAATACTTAATTTCCTTGAATGGATGGGCTTATAGTTTATATTAATACTTCTATATTCTGAGAATATCTAGCACAGTTCTGAGCATACACTCGATGCTCAACAAACAACAGATAACATCTATCGAGCACCTATGTGCCAGGAACTGTTCTAAATTTGTTATGTACAAAAACTCTTTAATTCTTGCAAAAATATTTTGAGGTAGATACTATTATTAGGCTCACTTTACAGATGAGTAAACTGAGGTATAGAGAGATTGAGTTACTTGCCCAAGGTCCCAGTTAGTACATGGCAGTATGGTGTGTCCTTAGAAGCCAATAATATAACTATCTTAATAAATGCTAATTGATGCAGTAATCTGAAACATGGCTTGGTTTTCATTGTTAAACCACCAAATAATAGTCCCTGAACTCTCCTCTCATCACTACAAGGAGACTTACAAATGTCTCCTGTTTTCTATTTCACAGAAATGTCATAGCCCTGGGTTCAAAGTCTGCTTCACTGATATAAAGACAGAAAATGACATTTACAGAAATCTTATTTTTACATGGCAAGAAAAAGAGTTATAGTTAGAAAATAAAGATGTAACTAACTGAGAACACCCAGGTATTTTCTTCCTTAAAACATCTCAGTGGAAATATGCACATAATTACTTAAATGCTATAATTTCTCCTCACATTAAATTTTTAAAGTTTTCATCAGTATTATCAAATTAAACAAGTACTATTTATTTTATTTACAACCAGAAATTTTACTACTTTCATTAACATAACATGACATTCTCAGTGTTATGCATTAGGTCCACAGCAATTGAATCTGATACTATTCATAACACGCACACAGATCTGACATAAAGTAGCAGGTCATATGTAGATTCAGCCCTGATGTGTTTCTAAACACAAAATATTCTAAAACCGACATTAAGTCCTTCAATATGCATGGAAAATATGACTATTTCAGCTGGCCTTCATTGTTTTTCTGATGTAGGTTCAGACATACAAACAAATGTATGACTATAAAAACCAGGGCCCAACTTGATTCACGTGGCACTTCTTTTAAATACAGCCCATAGTGTAATTTGTCTGACAGCTGTTTCAAGGCAGAGTTTATTTAACAATCAAAAAGCTGTCAATGCAAATGTATTAACTTGCAAATTAGAAAGACAATAACTCTTTCTGAAGACAGAGTGTTGTTTTAGTTTACCTCCAACACTTTTATTTTTTTTAATTAAGTACAAAATTCTAGAGAAACATAAATGAAGCCTTCGAACATGAGATGGTAAACATCTTTCCAGCTGAGAAAATATATTGCAATTTAATTGCTTTCAACCTTTTTGTCCTTACAGAACATGATTCTCTTTGACCCTCTTTACCTAAGCAGCACAGACATTGCCCTTGTGTTCCTCTCTGATGGTCTGGTTATACTGAACATTCCAAAGAGAAGATTGCTTTTTGGATAAGAATTATAGCCAGCTCCCTTTCCCGACCTGTTCAATATAAACAAAAACCTAAACTATTTTTTTTTTTTTTATCAAACTGTTTTTCTCTATCAACATAGCAAAATTAACAATGAGAATTATGTTTAAAAATGAATTTGTGTTTATCAAATGACAAAAAATTACAACTTTTTTAGCACTATCAAATAATCCCTTTCAAATGTGAATCATTAGTGAAAGGTTTATATAAACATCAAGCAATATAGAAAAAGAAATCATTTTTAATTTCTTGTTCATAATTTCAAACTTTTTATTGGAATTAATTTTTCAAATTATATATGTGCTAATGTTTACATAACGATATTATATAATTATGACCTTTTATGCACTATATGTTGAAAAGAAGGTCAAAATCTATGCAATTAAATGAAAAAAATTATTAGGGAGAAAAAGTTAGCATTTTATATAGTTAAATCAAATTGAAGCTTCTGTATCATACTCTGAAAAAATTAAAAACATGCTGTGAGGCATGATTCATGTATGTACAGTTACTGAGAAGGCCTTTTTAAACATTTTTCTAGTTAAATGTTTAATATCAGATAATTCTCTATTACTAACAAAAAGAAAAAAAAGAAAATCAGTGTTAGCTATATTTTCCCTTATCAGGAAGCAAATGACAAGATGGTTACTGGAATTTAAATTATTATAAAATATGAAATAAACACTTTAAAACATAATGGTTCATCTCACAGAAATTCTCATTTGTGTTGATGTTTATATCTTTCATATTTGAAATAATTAATTAGAAGCAAATTCTTAGACAATGGATCACATTCAATCATTTTACATACAGATAGGAAGCATCTAACAAGCCCTTGTGAAAAGAGGATGGAACTTTAGCTTATAATTGCTGCTGTAAGATGGCATGCCCATGTAACTCATCATCTTTATGAAATACAAAAGAATCGTGCAACAGCCAGTAACATGAATTAAACATCAACATTCCAAATGAATTGTTGCAGTCTCCTAATTTTTTTTTCATTATTAGTCATTCTGTCACTGTTCCTACTGCTCCATTTAGAGCATATTCCAATGTGGATTTCAACAAGCAGTTTTAAAATGGACCACCCTGTATTGTAATGCTAAAGTCAAAAGATTTCTGAAGCTAGGTCTGTGAATCATATGTGACTCAGCAGCCTCCCACAGGCCTGCCAACCATACAGTCTCTCTCAAAATGTTCTTTTTGTAAAAGAGAGGTTGAGTGGACTCCCTTTTTGTTATTCAGAAAACACAAAAGGATTTTTGTACACGCAATCCATTAGAATTCACACTACCTGTTTTAGGTCCCCTGTAGTAATAGATTGGGAAAAAAAGCCCATCACTGCATGTCTTGCTGTCTGTAGAACTGTTTTTTCAGCTATTCTAGGTATATTTTCCTAAAGTTCTGGTCAACTTCTTGTGTCTCTTAATCATGTCGGGAGAATAGTAGCCTCACAGGCACTTGTATCAACTTTGAACATCTTGTAGCTCAACCTTGACAGAAGATTATTTCTCCAATAAATGCAAGTAAAAACATTATTTTCAGATCTTGAAACTTCAGAAGAAAACATCTTGGTCTTTTAGTGTAGTTCCTAATAAACTGAGGCCTCCTTTATATATTACACATGAAAAATTATCATGCCAATTCTCCCAAATATTTTCTGCAATAAGCATTCATTACCTTACTAACATCTTTCTGTTTGGGCATAAAACTGTCAGAAAGTTCTGCTGGATGCAAAAAAAAAAGTATGGTATATTTATCTTATGAATTGTTAGGCAGACATCTAAAATAAGACCTACTTTTATATATGCTTCTATACTGCTTGATTTTTACAGTAATTATTATCACTTTGGTATTTACGAGTAGGTATAAAAATTTCAGAAAAAATTAAAAGTGTCTTCCAATATCCAATTCTTAATGCCTTCCAAAAGAACATATAAAATTGTACATATTTTATAATTTATGTAGCTGAGTTAGTCAGATACGGCCATCTGACTGCCATATTTTTTTTTTTGCAGAGTCCTGACTTCTCAAAAAACATCTGACTACCAAATTTTAATTTGTTGTCTTTATCCTTAGATTTAAATAGAAAGAAAGGAGTGAACGAAAATACCTGTGTGTAAAGGGCAAAATGAGACTTCGTATATTTACCATGCTATTAAAAGAAAAGTAACAATCAGCAACTAAGGGCAAAACAGGTGGTAATGATTAATGAACATCCATCCCATGTGTCCTCAGAAAAGACACTAAACTCTGTAAAGTAATTATAAGAGGTTTACTATGAGGCAAATTTGAAAGACCATGACCCAGAGCCACCCCCAAGAAACCTTGAGCAACTGGACTGTGGTTGGATTATAGTTTGGTTTATGCATTTCAGGGAGACAGGGGTTACAAGTAAAGTTATAAATCAATACATGGAAGGCATACATTGGCTTGGCCTGAAAAGGTGGGCCATTTCGAAGCTGGGGCTTACAGGTTATAGGTGGGTTTAAAGACTCTTTAATTTATAATTGGTTAAAGACATGAAGCTTTTGTCAAAGGCTTGGAATGTCTTAAGCTAAGGAGGTATGTTAACGAGAGACAAGCCACAGGAGATATATTTGTTGTGTAAGTTGAGGACCTGCAGGTTTGTCTTGCATGGCCTTAGGCCTGTTAATGGATTACAAAGGATATCTCCAAGAAGGGAGGGGGGTATGCAGAGGCATGTCTGACCTCCATCCTCATGGCAGGCAATTTACTTTTAGGATATCCCCTTGACTAGGAGGGGGTCCATTCAGTCAGCTGGTGTGGGGGGAGCCTTATGATTTTATTTTAGTTCACACATGTAAGTTTCAGAGGTGGTGGTGGTCAGTAAGTCCTGTACCTACTAAGTTCTAGAACCTAGGTTTGGGATTTATGGATAGACTGGGTCAGACCCTCCAGTCAGTTTCTTCAGACTACAGATTTAGAGAAGATCAATAGCCAGTGTCCAAAAATGACATGGATGCCAAAAATCAAATAAGTAGCCCACAAGAATAATGATTCAAAGAGGCTGGGCAGAAAGAAGACAGAACTCCAGCAAGAGAACAGTAAGTAGAGGCAAGGCTATAACAAATATCAAAAATGGAGCAAACAGGCCAGGCACGGTGGCTCACGCCTGTAATCCTAGCACTCTGGGAGGCCGAGGCGGGTGGATTGTTTGAGCTCAGGAGTTCGAGACCAGCCTGAGCAAGAGCGAGATCACATCTCTACTAAAAATAGAAAAATTACCCGGGCATGGTGGCGCATGCCTGTAGTCCCAGCTACTTGGGAGGCTGAGGCAGGAGGATCACTTGAGCCTAGGAGTTGGAGGTTGCTGTGAGCTAGGCTGACGCCACAGCACTCACTCTAGCCCGGGCAACAAAAGTGAGACTCTGTCTCTAAAAAAAATAAAAATGGAGCAAACAAATTCACAACCGTGGATCAAAAGAGTAGCCCAAGAAATTCATAACATGACCAAGGGCCTATTTAGAGAGTTTCTGTATTCTTGTCCACTTGTGGACAGGAAGCTGCTAAAAGCTCTCACTGGTTAAGAGAATTGGTTAAAAAGTTTTTTTTTTTTTAAAGACCTCCACTCTGTATAAATTTCTTGCTCTGAAATCCCAAAGTACACCATGCCAAATGCCACTAAAATGGAAAATTAATCTGGTTTCCCTATTTCTTTAATATAATTGCTGTTTAAGAAGTACGTCATACACCTTCCTGTGTGTTAATGCCAGGGCCCATCTTCGAACCTTATTCCTGACTCTATCAGATTCTTCCTACTAGATTTTTCAGAAAGCCAATGGAAATTACTCTGGATAAATTCAAGAACAGTCTGTATACTTTCCATCTAAAGAAAATATCTCGCTAAGATTATGGCAAAAGCTTTCTAATTGCCCTCCAAGCTGGTCTTGTTCTCTACAGTTACTTTTCTGATGTGACAGAAGGGGAAGTTTATGGAATGAATGGGCAGACCATAGGATTAATGCAAGAGACTCCATTGTGCCCATCCCAAAGTCTTTCCTTTCCAGCAGAGACAGCCAAGGAGTGCATAGAGCTAGGAAGCCCAGGGGAAATAACATTTTCCTGATTAACCAGCTCTCCCGGATATTGTAACATGGACATTTGATAGTAGATAACACTAAAAAAAGGAAAATAAAACTGAAGGAATGGAAAGAGATTCAGAGGACCCAAAGGAAAAGAAAGAGATCAAGGGAAGGGATGAGGAAGGGATTCCTGGAAGCTGGGAAGAGTAGGGAGGAGAGTAGAAAAAAGAGACTTGAAATAAATGTACATTTTTAAAAAGTGGAGTTTCCCTTAAAAAGGTAAAAATTTGGCCGGGCACAGTGGCTCACACCTGTAATCCTAGCTCTCCGGGAGGCTGAGGCGGGCGGATTGTTTGAGCTCAGGAGTTCGAAACCAGCCTGAGCAAGAGCGAGACCCTGTCTCTACTAAAAAAATAGAAAGAAATTAATCGGACAACTAAAAATATATACAGAAAAAATTAGCCAGGCATCGTGGCGCATGCCTGCAGTCCCAGCTACTCGGGAGGCTGAGGCAGTAGGATCGCTTGAGCCCAGGAGTTTGAGGTTGTTGTGAGCTAGGATGACGCCACGGCACTCTAGCCCGGGCAACACAGTGAGACTCAGTCTCAAAAAAAAAAAAAAAAAAAAAGGTAAAAATTTACTTTTGCACATTTGAAAAAAATTTGACTTTTCACCAAAAACTGTCAACAATGCACTATTTCATGTACCACTACTGTTTAAATATTCATTGCAAATTTTAAGGTATGCAATGAACAGATCTATAGACTAACACGACAACCTGTAACCCAAATATGGTAGAATCCATGGTTACTTTGGTTTATTTTACATGGAACTATGAAGACAATTCTCTTAATAAGACTATTTTTTTAATAAAGTATTTTTTATGTTCGATTTATTTTTAGGAAAAGTAATGTTCATTGATTTTTGTTGCTCAAGAATATGTCCTTTTAGTGTGGACAAGGGATTCAAATGACATTGATTTTTGTTGTGTAGATCAATGACATATCCATAAATGAATGGTGATTTGTTTATAGCAGTCATTGTGTTGGCTCCCTGCAGAGCAGTGGCATTCTCATTTTTGCATCTTTACCTTTTAGCTACATTTATACTTGAATATTTCCATGAAAGACACAATTTTAATTATTTCATTGCTCTAAATACTGAAGATCCATATAGCATATGCTACTTCTAAACCATAGGTAATCATCTTCCAGGTTTTCCTGTGGTGTTCTAGGTGGCTAATAGGAGAGGTTTGAAGAAAGGCTTTGGTTATTTTGCTTGATTTGCATGACCCTATTAGTTATTTTCTCTTGAGCATAGTGCATGACAGACAAGAGCATTGGGTAGTCAAACCAACTACTGGGAGGTGGTCTTGGTTGCTCTCTAATTCTGACTGGGGCTTCTTTACTCCCCACTATCTTATCCAGTGAATTGGGGAAACATTAGCACCAAGACCTTCAAAAGGGAAAATGAACCAAATGGCAAATAATTCTTGATGCAGTCCTCCTCCTGGACTACTCATTGCTACAACACAGATATACAGGCTCAGGTACGTGCTATTATTTTGGGGAAGATCTCGAACTTGCCACTCTACATAGAATTTAATGCCATCATTGAAAAGCAGTTCCTAATAGTGCCTGCTCTTTCTTCTGATTATCATGCTTTCCCTCCAAGTCTTTGCATTTTTTCTCATTCTTTTTAAGCCCCAGGTCAAATGTCACCACCTCACAGAGGCATTCCTGAGCACACTAGCTAAATTCCTCACTTTGCCCTACCTTCTGTCCTCCACATTAGGCTCCAGGACACTCACAACCTTGCAATTACTATGTTTGTCTATTTACTTGTTTTCAGTCTCTTTTCTCCAGTAGAATGTAAACAGTAGAAGAGAAGGTCTTTTTCACCTGAAATCAAAAGCCCTTAGCTTTCCACTGGGATAAAACAGTTCCCCGGTAACATATTAACTAAATTAATAAATGACTCTTTGGGAGAAGCAAAGAGAGAAGTCAAATCAGTATATTACCAAGGTATAATAAATAAGGCTTCTATTGGAAAAGCATGGTCTTAAATCCAATAACTTCTCTTTTTTTCTTAACTAGAGGAATGGAGAATGGGCAAAAATAATCTTGGCTGACACAGAAACCATAAAGTTTCTCTTAAAGTCATGTGCAAAAAACTTTCTATTTCAAATATCTGAATTTTCATATATAATAAAATGTCCATAAAAATATTTCCAATCATTCTAGAGGGAGAGAAAAATAAAAGAATCTCTGTTTCCCTATAGCAAAAATTAGAAAATCCAGGAGGGATAAAGCCATTGTTTCAGCAACTTCGATATAATCAGAGAGTAACGACTCCTGGGCTTTGTCCACTGACATCGGCTTTGATCCAGCAACATATACAGGAGCCACCGCACAATGCTGCCAATTTGCTCAGCTACCTACGACTTCAATTGCTAGTGTCTGCTTTGGTTATGGGAATGCACCTCATCACCTGCAGAAACTTCAACCCAAGGGATTGTAGAGGTATCTCCCTCTGAAATTAAAGTATTGGCAAAGCAGGATAAATGTTTACATGTTTCAGAGAAAAGCAGCTAAACAAATTGTGTGGAAATACACAGAGGTTACTATTAACATTGTATGGCTTTGCCAATTGCTAAAATTACTTTTAAAAACTCATTAAGTTCTGCAAAGCAGGAAAGTAATGATATCATAGCTGATTTCTCATTCAACGTCATAAGCAGGATCTGAATTGAAAGTGGAAATAGAATATCTCTATTTCTGCATTTTTATGCTTTAAACAAATCAATATAATTCTTTTTTAATTTTAGAGACTATTAATTTCAACAAATTCAGTACTTTACATAAGTTTGAATCTAACCTTAATTTCCCAGAGAGTTGCTTAGGGACTGGCATTCTATTATTGATGAAAAAAAAAAATTAAAGCCCTAAGCATTTGTTATTCATAATAACCAGCAGCCTAATATTTTTCTCCCTGTTCAGAAATTTCCAGGTATATCACAGTAATTGACATTTCAAATATTCTATAAGGAGGCTTCATAAATTGGGACCTTCTATACTTCCAATCTTTTCTTCTATCAATATTTTCTCTTCTTTTGTTATACATAACAATGACTCTTGTATCATTTTCATTCTAAAATAACATGAGTTCATCTTAAGGTCATTTTGTATAAAAAAATTCAGAAATTTGAAATATTTTGAGTAATGTTACTAAGAACATCACCTAGTCTGCATTTTCCTAATTTACAGACTTTGTATTTTCTCTGCTGGAAATGTCTCTTCCTGGAAATCTCCCTCCCAGAAAATCTCTATTTTTTTTTTTTTTTAGGGATGAGGTCTCACTCTGTCACCCAGGCTAGAGTGGTACAGTGGTATGATCATAACCTACTGCAGCCTTGAACTCCTGGGCTCAAGCGATCCTCTCACCTTAGCCTCCTGACTAGCCAGGACTACAGGCACGCACCACCACATCACCTAAATTTTTTTTTAATTTTCTGTAGAGATGGGGTTGCCCTATGTTGCCCAGGCTGGGCTCAAACTCCTAGCCTCAAGCAATCTTCCTACCTTGGCCACCCAAAGTGCTGGGATTAGAGGTGTGAGTCACCATGCCCGGCTTCTAGACATCTTTTAAAGCTAATATTTTCTTCTCTGTAAATCTGCCAGGATGCTGTATAATTTACACACAATTATCAAATAGGTCTTGTATTTCATAGTAATTATTTCTTTATCAAGCTCTCCATTAAACTTCAAGCATCATGGGAACAATGAGAATGACTATTGCTCCACACATAGCAGGAACTCATTAAAAGTTTAATGAATTAATGTTCATTCTTTTACATGAATAGCTCTCTTTGCCACCCCTTCTCATTTTTCACTGTCACTGTTTTCAGGGACTTTTTCATCTAGTATATGGACCACTGCAGTATCTACTAACTGGTCAATCTGACTCCAGTTTCCTCCGCTTCCAGTACTTCTCTGACTCTTTTTCCAGAGTAAATATTAATGCTGACCTTTTGCAAAAATAACATCAAAATTACTTTTCTGATTATAAAATTAATATATCAATTACATTTTGAGAAATAGTAAAAATCTATCCCATTACTAAAACAGGCCAAGGAAAAAAAGAGAATATAAGATGATCTGACCTATGAACATAAACAAAACTCCCATATAAAATCAATCAGAGAATTTTCAAAATTAATACATCAGGATCCAAAAATATTTATTCAAAGAAGAAATAGATGTTTCAATCTTAGAACATCCCAATTCCTCCACAGATTAACCGTGTGAACTTCAACAATTTAAATAACCTGAGTCTATTTCTTCGATTCACAGAGTTATGAAATTAAAATCAATTAAGATAAAAAGAAGCAATTCCTATAATACTGAATAATTAATGGTTAATATTATATTATTTTAAACCCATAATATAATTCAGCAAATTAAAAGACTAAAGATAAAAATCTTTTCAATAAATGTTCCCAAAAGTGCTTTTACTAATGTTCAATTTTTATTCCTGCTAAAAAATAATTAGTAATTTAGAAAGAGAAAGAAACTTCCTTAACTTAATAGACATTATCCCCATTTATAATAGCTACAAAAAATATCTAGAAATAAATTTAATAAAGGAGGTGAAAAACATCTACAAAACTATAAAACATTGATGAAAGAAATTAAAGAGTATACAAACACATGGAAAGACATCCCTGCTTATGAATCGTAAGAATTAATATTGTTAAAACAATCATACTGCCAAAAGCCATTCAATGCAATCCCTATCAAAATACCACCAATGATGGTCTTTACAGAAATAGAAAAAAAAAATCTTCAAATTTATATGGAACCACAGAAGACCACAAATAGCCAAAGGAATACTGAGAAAAAAAGACAAAGCTATAGGCAACATATTACCAGACTTCAAAATATACTACAAAGTGATAGTAACCAAAACAGAATGGTACTGGTATAAAAATAGACACATAGACCAATGGAATAGAATAGAGAAGCCAGAAATTAATCCATGTATCTACAGCTGACTGATTTTTGGGAAAAGCACTAAGAACTCTCACTGGGGTAAGGACAGCTTCTTTAATAAATGGGAAAACTGGATATCCATATGCATAAGAATAAAACTAGGCCCTCACCTCTCACCCCTTACAAAAGTCAACTGAAAATATACTAAAGACCTAAATATAAGACCCAAAACTATAAAACTGTTAGAAGAAAACATAGGCAAAACCATTCAAGACATTGGTCTGGGAAAAAATTTTATAAATATGATCTCAAAAGCAAAGGCAACAAAAGCAAAAATAAACAAATGGTATTATAATCAAACTAAAAAGCTTCTGAATAGCAAAGGAGATAACGAACAGAATGAAAAAACAGCCTGCAGAATGAGAAAAAATATTTGCAAACTATTTATCTGACAGGGGATTAGTATCCAGAATATACAAGAAATTCAAACATCTCAACACTAAAAAACAATCTCATTTAAAAATGGTCAAATAATCTGAACAAATAACTCTTACAAGAAAAATTACAAATGACCAATAAATATATGACAAAAATATTCACCATTAGTAATCAACAGGGAAATGTAAATCAAAATCACAATGAAGTATCATCTTATCCCATTTAGGATAGATATTATCAAAAAGACAAAAAATAACAAATGCTGGCAAGAATGCAGAGAAAAGGGAACTCTTATAGAATGTTGGTGGGAATGTAATCTAGTATAGCTGCTATGGAGAACAGTATAGAAGTTACTCAAAAAACTACAAATAGAACTACCATATGACCCAGCAATCCCACTACTGGGCATTTATCCAAAGGAAAGAAAATCAGTATATTAAACAGACATCTGCATCCCCACGTTTACTGCAGCACTATTCACAATAGCCAAGGCGGAATCAACCTAGGTGTCCAACAACAGATGAATGGATAAAGAAAATGTGATATGTATACACCATGGAATACTATTCAACCATAAAAAGACTGACATCCCATCATTCAAGGCAACATGGGTAGAACTGGAAGACATTATGCTAAGTGAAATAAGCCAGGTACAAAAAGTTAAATACCTTATGTTCTTACTCTTATGTGGAAGCTAAAAAATGTTGATCTCATACAGTGGTCCCCAACCTTTTTGGCACCAGGGACCACTTTCACGTAAGACAATTTTTCTATGGTGGGGGAGGGGGAAGATGGAACTCGGCTGGTGATGTGAGCGATGGGGAGCAGCTGTAAATACAGATGAAGCCTCCCTCCCTCACCGCTCACCTCCTGCTGTGAGGCCCGGTTCCTAAGTTTCATGGAAAACAATTTTTCCACAGACCTGAGAGGTGGGGATGGCAGGAAGGGCAGAGCTCAGGCAGTGATGTGAGGCCTGGTTCCTAACTCAGGAGTTGGGGACTGTAGTCACAGAAGTGAAAAGTGTTAATAGAACAGGGGATACTAGAGGATGCAAAGGGTAGCGGGAAGGTGGGGGTGGGGGAGAGAGAGATTTGTTAAAGGATACAAAATTACAGCTAAATAGGAGGAATAAGTTCTAGTCTTCTATACCACTATAGGATAATGATAGTTAACAATAATATAGTTTCAAATAGAAGGATATTGAATGTTCCCAACATAAAAATATGATAAATGTTTAAGATGATGGATACACTAATTACCCTGATCTAATCACTGCACATTCTATGTATAGAAACATCACTATGTACCCCATAAATACGTACATTGTATGTCGGTTAAAAAATTTTTTAATTTAAAAATGTATCTACCAGTTATACATATGGAAAAAATACTTAATGGTAAATACTTAAAACATTCCACTTCAATCAAAAACAAATGGAGGAATGTTCACTCTCAATGGTCTAAAAATGCTATAATAGAACTCATCGTTAATGTACTAGGACAACAAAAGAAATAGAAGGTATACACATTGGGAAAGAAAAGAAAAAAGGCTTTTCTTTGCAGACAATAATTGTCTCCATAACAATCTAAGAGAATAAACTGAAGAATTACTAAAGTAACACATAGTTAAGCAAGACATTTTAGAAAATCAATATGAAAAATGTAAACAAGCGGAGCAGTATGCAGAGAACTAGAAAGTATCAGAAAAAAAGATTATTGAAAAGAAACTCAGCCTCATTAATAACCAATTAAAACACACTAAAATATTTTTACTATATATCAAACAAAAATTTTAAAATATTAACACTAGGAAAAACAGATAGATGTAAACATAGATACAGATATATTCTCTCTAAAAGCAAATCAGAAAATATTTTTCAAAGTAAAAAGTACCCATTCCCTATTCATCTCTAGGTCTATCACAAGGACATGCTCTGAGATATCCACAGAGTATTATGTATGAGGATGTTCACTGGGACATTGTTTTTAATAAGAAATAAATGGAAGAAATCTAAATATTATCATCTAATAGGACTCCTTAAAGAGTTGATGGCACATCAATTCTATGGAATATGCAGTAGTTAAAAGACTGAATGAAAAATAAAGGAATGAAAAAATAATTAACAAAGATCTCAAGATCTTCAGTGGAAATGCCAGTCGTAATGTACAGAGCATGAACTTATCCATATGTATATGTAAAACACAAATATTTGATCAATATACACTCACAGAAGGAGTTACATAAGCAATGAACATTATTGAAAAGATACATGCAAACTGTTAACAGTAAAATAAGTGGGGAGATGAGTCATCAGAGGTATCCCCTATAGTTTATTTTGCACATATTTATTGGCTACTTGAACCTTTTCCAACGCAACATGAGGTCTGTCCAGAAAGCATCCAACCATTGTTAATATAATGAGAATGGTTTGTACAACATAGCCTGGCAGCCAAGGAGAGTGGACTGCAACGCGCATCATGAACAATGAGGACTTCGCTAGTCAGTGGGGTGCTAGAAGCCTTTGAGTGAACACGTGTACCGTGTGGCCTTTGCACTCAAAATGACTGAGTGAGTAGAGCAAGGAATCTGCATCACAGTTTGCAGTGAGCTTGAACATTCCTCCATGGAAACTATTCAAATGATTCAGAGGCTTCTGGGGATGATGCAATGAGTATAGCGCAAATAAAGTGTGGCACAAATGCTTCAAAGATGGTCAATAAACTGTTGAAAGTGATCCCGTTCTACAAGGCCCTCAACAAGCAGAATACCTGAGAATGTTGAACACCTATGGGTTAGGTTAAGAGATGCTGGGAGAACTGTGTGAGGTCCCCAGGTGCCTACTTTAAAGGGGATTGAGGCATCATTGCTCTATGTACAGTGTTTCTTGTATCTTGCGTCTTTTTCAACAAATGTCTCTATTTTTCCTATTACATGGCTGGATACTTTCTGGACAGATCTCCTATATCATAATATAATAAAAATAGAAATTTTAAAGGCTAGTTCACATCTATTCACAGAAAGAAATGATGTGCCAACTAACACGATTTGGAGCACTTCCCTTTTAGTTACCAGTATAGCAAAGTGATTGATTAAATTCCTGAGCTCCAGGCCAGACTTCCTGGGTTTTAATCCTGGTTTGGCTGTTTATGAGATGATCTGAGCCAGTTATTTCATCATTTTAAAAATTAGGCTAGTAAAGGTACATAACTCATAGGGTTCTTGTGAGGATTAGGAGAGATCTTACATATAAAAACATTTAGAACAATGTCTGATACATAATAAATTTTTACTAAGTTTTTGTGGTTGCACTTCAAAGTCTACAATATTAAGATTTGACAAAAAAAGTATTGCTAATCCATAGTCTTAATGTTTTCAAAAAGAAGCAACTATTTACATAGTAACAACTGTGCCCTTGATATAAAACTCCACCAAGAAAAATCACTTGTCCTGAAATTAAAGGAAAATAACCTTCACTTTAAGGAAATTCTATGAAATATTTAATGTGCAATTTTTTTTTTTTTTTACAAGACTGTCAGGCCAGTATGTTGTACAATTGTTTGCTATTTTCATGATTTTATTAAAAGTCCCCTCAGTATTTTTTCTATACTTAATAAACATTCTATTATTAGAAAAAGGAAATTAACTGAATTCAGTTTCATATACTGAACAATAAGATAAAAAGCTTAAGAACTGTAGATTTGATTTGTATATTATATTTAATATGTATTTTTGTAAAATACAAGTGTGATCAACTGCAGCATTAACTTACATATAAATTTGGTTCCAAGATACACTTATCAAAAATAAAAACACGGCAAATATATATTAACACAAAAATGAACTTTAAAATATCATGCTGCTTCATTGTTGCATTTCCAAAATTACCAGGTAATTTTAGTTTATTCCCCCAAAAATCTGTCCAATCCTCTGGAAATTAGTGTGAAATTCCTCATTGCATTTAAGATATGCATGAAATCAGTTCTCTAACAAGTAGCTTACAGAATTGATTAGTACAATGAAAATAGAAATAAACTCAATGAGGCAAAAATCTCATACTATATGAAATTACGGCAATATACTCTATGTTGGAAGCAGGTTAATTTCTCATCTTACCTGCGATATAAAAGAGAATAATCTTTTTCAAATTTAGAATATAATTTGCAGAAGAAAATCCTAAGAACTCTTTATAAAATCTTTAATATTTGATATCTTTTTTGGGAGGACTTATAAGGGCCCTACAACAATGATAATTAAGTATTAGTGTATAGAATCAAGAAAATAGCTTACAGTTCCTTTAAAGATTCTTACATTTCACTGTCTTAAAGTAAAAAAGAGATTCATATGAATAAGAATACCAAATTGAAAATTGAATATATTTTAGAATTATCAGATTCTTACTAGACTGCCTTAATCCATCTAATGCTTTTTCTATTGGAAAGAGGCTTCTAAATGAGGTTCCTATTATACAATCAACAACTCTTTATTCAGTTTTTGAGTATCATATTAATATCTTTCTCATCCTTTGTTAAGGAAAACCACAGAGTCCACAAAAACACTCCACACACTTACAGACTAGGTGATTAAACAAGATCAGTTTTCTCCCCAAGCAAGCCTTGACCATTATGATTCATTTTTAAGAACTTAATTTTCTGTGCTGTCAATTCCCCCTTTTTAATTGTTACAGGATCTCATACATAATGCATTATTTTATTAGAACACATCATATTGCCTTGTGACATAGCAGGAGTTGTCAAATAAAATGTAATAATCTTTGACCTCGACTCACCCATTGACATCAATAAAAAATGAAAATTACGCCTACAATCTGGCTAAAAGGGTTTTTAGACTGTGCCACTAGTAACTCCCTAGCTAACATAAAGAACACTTAGCTCCTTAGACACTCTCTCCATTCTATTACAAATCTTTTTCTATTCTGTTTTCAACGGTTGGATTTATAAATACTCACTGTTATTCCCTGAATAAATCTATGCATTACCATATGTATATTCTACAAATTAGAGTGATCATGCATTTACAAATGAAAATATGCAATTGGTGTTTCATTTCCTTGTATCTACACCCATCTAGAGAAAAAGCAAGTTATAGTTTTAAACAATATAGCCTCAATTTAATCAAGGCAATATTTTCTAAAGAAAGCCCTCCCAAAGAGTAGAAGGGTATTTAACAAAAATTGTATCGCCCATGGGAAGCTCTCCTCCTGTCTAAGCTAAAGGTTGTCCAGCTAAAGGTTGACAAGGGTCAGTCCACACGAAACTAGACATGAGTGACATTCAAGGCAAACCAGTTCCAATATAGCTTACTTGCCAGGGAACATTACACTTCTTCTCCAAGACAGTGTAAATGTTTTAAGGTCAGAAGAACACAATGCCTGTCAAAGTGTTTCATGTATGTTAAAAAGACAGATAATTTAGGAAGAGTCTCTGACATTAAAAAGGGAATAGTGCTCTCCCTGTCTCCTCCTCCTCCAACTTGACACCTAATTAAGCATCAATACACAACAATATAATTGAACAGATGTACTAGTCATTAACAGGAATCACCCATTCTGCTATCAAATCAGAGTGTACATACAGGGTTCTATTTGTAATAGGTTGACTTAATTGCCTGAGAATTCCCAAGAGTAATGTACAAATGGATCGAGACATCTCACACATGCACACACTCCACAGAAAAACACAAGCACACTCCTTCTAAGCTTTGATCCATGCTTTTGTCATTGTTACATCCAGCTTTGCAAATGAGAATTTATGGTGGCTACAGTCAGTACTAGAAGATCAAATAAAGAGATGGAAAAATAAATAAAGCTAAATGAAAGGTACCAGAACTCAGATTTAGCAACTCTTTAATAAAAGTTTTCTATATAGCAATGCTTTTCATAATGTAGTTGCTTAAATTTTTTTAGTAAAGTCAGAGCATATACCCTGATTTGGGGGTAGGGGAACAGAGCATAATAAATACACAAAACACCAAAAAAAAAAAAAAAAAAGACTACAGAAGAATTATATCTGCTGGCAATTGTTTTGTCACAAGGATCTTATTCTCAATTACTGCAGTTGCATGGTTTGTTGATTAAATTAGTCTGTAGCCATTTGTTGAAGCTCAGAAATCCTGAAATGTACCTTACAATTCTCCTCACATTATTATGCAAGGCAGAGAATGCAGAAAGCTGACACAATGTAATGTCTTCCTGTCCCTTTAGCACCCCTCTTGGATATGTATGTAGTATTTGCTGAGGTGCCTCAGTTTACCCTTATGAAAACCTATCTCAACAAAATCATTTGGAAATTAGAAAATAAGGGATTTCTGTAAGGGGTTTTATGTAGCTGGATTTAGATTTTAGAAAACAGATTCCAGTTTTCTAATCCTCAACAAACTAAGGGCATTAAGGTGATGGAATCAAAGAGATTTTACTCCCAAGAATATCATGAAGATCTGAATTTCTGGAGATAACTCAAATGAAAAATTAGCATTCCCTACTGAAGTCAGAGATGTAAAAGAAAAAACCAAGGGGCAGAAAAGACATATGAACACAATTTCCAAACTAAATTCTCCCTGCCTCCAGCCCCCACAAACACACTTTGAGAACATTTAGAGTTACCATTACGCTACCTGCCTTACACCACCACCCACAAGAGGTCTGTGGAAATAGAGAAAAGCCTCCATCTGGGACCCTACTCTCCTAAGGCATATTTCAGGCTGCTGGAGAGTGTAAAGGCATTGGTGGCTGCTTACATTTCCAGTTCTAGAGATGACATTGTCAGGGATTATTCCTGGGCATTTTCAGTGACATAGAGATTTCCCAGCCACATCATCAAATCTCTCCTGTTGCAACCTGCTCCTGCAGGTGAGCAGATCAAATTTCCAGCCATCCCAATCACAAGGGTATGGGGCTGTGGAGGTGGGGAGCGTGTGCCCAGCTCCAGCCTCTTCCTCTTCACATTTTCCCAGTTGGTTGCCCCAGCAACATGGTGCCCTCCTCTGTCCTCTTTTTGGAGCACATATCACCTGCACCCCCTCAATCGAGCACTTAATCAGGCACTGCTTTCAACACTTCTTGCAATTCCATATTTATTTATTTTGCTATAGAGTTAATGAACCATCTGTGTATCTTTTCTCCTCCGCAAAGATGCAGATTTTTGTAGGCAGGCCATAAGCTGTATTTCTTTATACTTAGCACTGTGGTTAGTAAATATACTCAATGCCCCCCAAATATTATTGATTTCATTGTATACTGGCTTAATTGCCTACAGCCCCTAAAACAGCACGTCTTTGAGGTCTCTAGGGTGAAAATCAGTTACTAGTGATTGCCTCAGGCTCTCTCGGCTCCAGGAGGAAGCTTAATGACTGAAATCACATTGGCTGTCCATCAGTGGAACAAGACCACGTGTCGCAGTATTTCTGTGTCAGGTAGAGCTGGGGGGATAGAAAATAGGTATTACAAAGAGATCTTCAGGCTCTTGAGCACCCTACCTCTTGTGAAATATGAGAAATCTATCTTCTCTCAAAAAAAAAAAAAAACATACAAAATCTGGCTGGTTTTGTCCAATTCATCAGCTTGGGAGGTTGGTAAGAAATGTAGTTAGATGCCAAACATGACTAAATTTAGTTTTAAGTTCTTTAAAATACATTTTTAAATTACTAGGAGCTTTTAACGAGTATTTATCCATCTTGCTATATGTCCTTAGCAGCTCAATAAATACCTGTCATTCACACACTAGAAATGAAACAAGCTTTAATGAACACAGCACCATTCTTACATTTCACCCCATTGTTATCATAAATATAAAACAGCTGGGAACCTGACAATGCCAGAATAACACTCATGGTTTTCAGTAGATATTGTCCTTACTTTACTTCCTGAGTACAAGGCTAATGTTCTCTTCAAAGAGAAATAACCAAGAGGTAAAATATAACCTGTGAATATGAACCGTATATTTTCCTCACAGTAAGTAAACAATAGATATTCCAAAACAGCAGGCATCTTATTAATTAAGTCAACAATGACTAAATTCTTCTCATCTGAAAAGAACAGTTTCACGCTTCTTTTCCAAATGTACATCTCTGTATCTAAGAGAATTTATTTTGGTTAGAACCTTGAATCTGTATAAGCATGGAACATTTCCATATAGTACCAAGGCTGATTAAATTTTCCCTTGCTACTAACCTGCTCGGACACTATTTGGCTTTCAACAGCATTTCAGCTCTCCATTGGTAAAAGCGAGCTGTACTGAGCAATGTCAGGTTTATACTTTTAAGAAAATCTCTTAGGCGATTAAGGAAAACAGAAACAAAGCCAACACAACTTTAGAATAAAATGCTGAACGATGAAATGGAGGGTTATTAATTTTCTGCCACTTGAAGACTGTTCTCCACCCTTTGGCGTACTGAGATAATTATATACACACGACACTGTATTATTCATGCTGTTTGCCTTCTTCAAAACTGTTCTCTAATGCAAGTATTATTGATCGAAGCTTCTTGTGCATCATGTTAAAGTCACAGAAATTTACCTAATTTCCACTGGAGCTAATCTAGTACTGAAATTTTGTCAAGAAAATTCTGGATGAATTGCACAAAACTGCCAAGTTCCATTCCTAATAAAAATCGATTCTTTTTTATTGGGGTCATATAGTCAGCTTTTAAAATCTAACATTTCTTCTTTTGACAAAAATCTAACATTCCAGTTATTGATTAAAGCTTCAGAGTTGCTTTGGAAGGTATTAGATTTTCTTTTCTATTTAGATCAGGATTGTTATATTGGATCAATGCAGTTGTAGCCATCTGTAGGATTCAGTTCTCTGTGTTGGCTTGTCGTGACCCCTACTTTATCTTCAGAGATGTACGGCCAGTATGGCTGTTAGTAATTTGGGGAAAACTGTCAAGGATGCAGGCAGAAAAATCCAATAAAAATTGTAAGAGAGGGATTCTTTTGGCTTTCTCTCCCTAACTTCCATTATTTATCTCCTTTCTTCTGGGTCAAAACTCACCCCTTTACCTTGCCCTATCTAAAGGAAGGATTTGATAACCTTATTGGTTCACACTTGAAATACTGATTGGCCCATGGAATATTAATAATCGGGCATCATTGTGGCTTAAAGGGCAGAGACCTTTAAGAGAGAAGATCTCTTTCTTGTACTTTCTGATTCTGCCACATGATCATCAGGCCTTAGACTAAAAACACTCAAGATCTTCTCTTTCCATTTTTCAGAATTTGGATAGAGAAGAGAGTCCAAGTCCCCTTGTGGACCCGGCTTTCTCTTTATTTCTCAGTCTTGCTTTAGTTCTCACTCTTTGCACAAATACTTGAGTATTCTGGGTCCAAAATTTGGATTCAAAAGAGATTATCTGCAGCCAAGCCATTAGTTCCAAACACTGTCCTGGGCTATCCATCACTTATGGAGCTTCTGTGAAAGCAGTACTTTATTCCTGATCTATGTACCCAAATCCACAACTTCTTTAAAACTCCAAAAGCAAGAGCAGTGTTTGGCAAGGACTCGTGCATTTCTTGATCCTTTTTTGTAACACTTTCTAGTAACACTAAATATTTTATTCTAATCCTCAACAAGATAAAATCTGAAGTCCACTTAGTGAGAAATAAGAGTAGCCTTCCTACACTATATAATTAAATACTACAACCATTACTACTAGTAGGTCATGACCATCTGGATTCATGTAAGATGAAAGAAAATCATTAAGACATATAACAAACTCCTGAAGGTCATGTAACTCAAATTCTCATTCCAAGTGCGTAGTCTAAATACATTAAACTTCGGCTTTATTTTCTTACTTGGGAGTTTAGGGTTCAGAGTCAGAACAGGGATTCCCTGTCATGTACAGCCCATGTCATATTGGGCAGCACCCTTAGTCCCTGTGAGTCTTTATTTTCCTACCTGTAAAACTGAGCTATTTAGCACTACCTTCCTCTGAGGGATGTTGTGAAAATTAAAAAAGAAAAAAACAAATTAAAAGGATTTAAGAGTATTTAGTATGTAAGTGTTTGGTAAGTAGCAATTATTATAATTATATTAAACATTACAAGTAATGATGAGCTCAGTATCTTGAGAATTCATGTTATTTTATTTTTAATGAAAGAAAAGACTTCCATTGAACCAAACTCTGTCTCCCTATGACTTTCACACATTACAGGTTTCTCTAAATTTCTCAAGCTCTCATTATATGTCTAATTCTGTCAAATTCTCTGGACTTGTTAAAAACACCAAACTATTAATTATTATTATTCCTAGAATATGGTTCCTTAATACATTAGCACCCTACTTATCTCCCTGAAAATAACCTAATTTGCCAATAAGCATATTAAATAAAATTCAACTCTGAGACCTGATGTCACCTAATCAGACTGGAGTTCTGTCTCTCAGTCAGGATGTTTTACTCATATTCAACTTAACTTCCTAGGTTTGGGGTTACATTTTTGTTGCTGCTGCTGCTGCTATTGCTGGTGGGTCGGGTGTGGGTGTGTGGGTGTGTGTGTGTGGTACATGTTTCAGAGAGAAAAACCCAGGAGCTGTAGCTAAGCCAGTTCTACTCAACTGAACTTCTCTGAAAACAGCATTTACGAAAACGCGTGTGTGTGTATTTTTGTTGTCCTAGGACAAATTCGAATATTATGAATCATTCAGACAATTGTCTGAAATTTCAAACTTAATATATCCACTGAACCACCTATAAACTCCTTAAAAATATAAAGTTCTGTTGATATTTCTTATTTTGGCTATGTTCAGAACTGGAAATAAGCTATTTTTACCTCCATTCCTTGATTCTTCAGCTATAAGAAGTACCTACTCACTCCTTCAATGAGATATATGGAAATTAACTCATGTGTTCTACTTTCCTCTCCTCCCCATATATCCAGCCTTCCTTCTCTCTCCCTTCTTCCAATTTTTGTTATAATTTTAATTTTTTCGCTATTTTCCATTAAAAAATTAACATCTTAAGAATCTACTGAACTACCCATAGGCTTTAGGAACTATTTCTTACTCCCTAAATATGAAAAGCAAAAAAAATTATACTTTGCCACATCCTATCACCCCTGCATAACCCAGCTTCTCTCCACTCCAGCATTACTTTTAAATTGTCACCATTTATTACATTTACATTCCGTTTTCCAACTGTAATTGTCTCCCATCACATTATCCATGAAGCAGAAAGTTTCTATTTGGCTTTAAAGCATGGTTCATTTCAAATCTCAAATTTTCTCACCTCCAAAAAAGATAAAATTGAAATAGGAAAATTAATTTTACAACTGATTGGAAAGGTATAAAAAGTGAAATATATCTATAACGACTTGAGCTTGTGCTTTCAGATAATTCATAATATCAACTTTATGTCAACACTTCCCTTTATATCAGAATCAATAAGTAGAGAAAAATATCTATGATTATTTGGTGTTTTATAGGTTTGGAGAAGTGATCATTCAATTTCTTATATGGTAGAGTAATCCCAAATTATTATATAAAGTCTGCTGTAACTAAACATTCTCTCAGAACATATTTTTATATAGATGGGGGGCAGGTGAGAGGGAAGGGCATCATTTAATAAGCATTTTGATCATGTAATTCAATTTTCACAAAATTTTATGACCTACCAATTACTCATTTATTGTTAATGTGCACAAATGTGTCCTTGATAAGCAACAAAGACTATTTGGACTTCGGGGTCCTACAGAGCTGTGGTCCCCAACTCCCAGGCTGCAGACCAGTACCAGTCCATGGCCTATCAGGAACTGGGCCGCACAGCAGGAGGTGAGCAGCAGGTGAGTGAGCAGAAGCTTCATCTGTATTTACAGCCACTCCCCATTGCTCCCATCACCACCTGAGCTCCACCTCCTGTCAGATCAGTAGCAGCATTAGATTCTGCATTATAGTGAGTTGTATAATTATTTCATTATATATTACAATGTAATAATAATAGAAATAAAGTACGCAATAAATATAATGTGCTTGAATTGTCCCAAAACCACCCCTTCACCCTCATCCATGGAAAAATTGTCTTCCACGAAACTGTTCCCTGGTGCCAAAAAGGTTGGAGACCACTGATTGCTACAGAGAATATATTCTCAAATTACTTGTGACTACTTTTATCATTAGCTTGGTGTAGAGAAACAATATTTATGAAAGACAGTTTAAAACACATTCCTCTAAAGTCTAGATTTTATTTATATATATATAATCTCAAAGCCACGTTCTTGGCCTACATTATCCTGAAACCCTGAAAAATTGCTTTTACTACATTTGGCTTTGTTATTTTACTCATAGCTGCTATTTTCAAAGAAGTTTACAAAATCCAGTCCTACATTTATTAATCCTTTAACAACTCACGTATTGAAAACTCATGGGAACACTTTCTTTCCAATCTAAAATACCAGGAAAAATACTTGAGCTAGCTCCCATATGCAATTATTACACTACATTCATATACAAACTGTATAATAGATTTATCTTTCTTCTTACTTTGGCTTCTAGAAAACTCAAGAATAAAATTTACAGGTCAATTTTTAATAACTAACATCCTATGGTTTACATATTGGCATTAAAACTACCCTAGCCTCTTACCTGCATTTACCTTTTCCCTGTCTTTAAATTTGTGTGTGTGTGTGTATTTTTTTTTTTTTTTTTAAAGACATGGGGTCTTAATCTGGAGTGTAGTGATACAATCATAGCTCACTGCAGCCTTGAACTCCTGGGCTCAAGCCATATTCCTGCTTTAGCTCCCCAAGTAGCTGGAATACAAGTGTACAACACCATGCCTGGCTAATTTTTTTATTTTTGGTATAGATGGGGTCTTGCTATGTTGCCCAGGCTGGTCTCAAACAATCCTCCCACCTCAGCCTCCCAAAGTGCTGGAATTACAGGCATGAACCAGTGGGCCTTGCCAATTTTTACTTTCTATGGTATTATATATTGCATAGTATCATATAAGTGTATAAATAAATACAAAAAAAGTCATTGAAATACAGTACTTCCTAATGTATTTATTTTACCCATATCACATAAGACTATTAAGAAAAAAAACATATCAGGGAGGGAAATGAAGCTCCCAACTTGAAGAGAACATCCTGTGAACCTCAAAGTAAGAGAAATAAAGTTCAAATTGAAGCTGGGTTACAGACATCCAGAGTTCCAGAGAGAAAGCAGGCATTATGATGCATAAGTGCATACAAGGATTCTTTTAAATTTAAAAAAATTTCCTGATTTTCTGATGGCAAGAGTTTTGTCCTTCATCTCTAAAATTTACTAGAACTAAAGTGAAAGAAAAACAGAAGCCCTAGTCCATGGCTTCTCATTCTAGAGCTCTCTGTCAAGTGGGTGATTTAGACTCCAAAGTGTTCTTTTGTTTTCTTTGTCTGAAGTCATCCCCAGATTAGTTTGTGACTTGTTTGAACATGTTTCCCAGCAGTGATCTTGGGCTGTCCCATTCACTTCTGACCTGCACCTGCTCTTTTCAAGTGTTGCACCAAGAGCGGCTAAGGCCTAAACAGAGGCGTGCTGGCCCATTCACAGAGACTATTCAGAGAACTGCTAGGGGAGGGCTAGTGGGCGGGATGGCAGCCCTCCAGAGAAAAGAGGAAAGTGACCCCTTAAATCAGAAAATGACCTTTTATTTGTCATCAGTTGTCTAAGTAAGTGTAAGGGGACCACCTCCTCCATAATACGCTTTGTGATACCGTAAATGTTACATGGCCTAAAATGGTGCTTCTGAAAAGATTAGATGAATTATTGGTATTTAAGACTCATTAAGTGACATGTTTAGATATCTAAAAAGGGTGTGCAATCTATTATATGGCTAGTGTTCAAAACTATGTATTCTATTTGTTCCAAAAACAAAAAGGTAAATATATTTGGAGACATTTCTGCAAGAAAATATATCATGGTAGCTAGCAAGGGATTCGCAGGAGACTTAATAAATCTCTCACTGTCTAAGGTTTGGGATTCACCCATTCAATTTCTTCTATCGAATTGGTACTGTGATTTCTTCTAAATCATCAGTTCTGCAATTGTAAAAGAAGGACTCACACTGATATTTTATCTAGTAAAAGCCAGAAGTTGAAAAATTAACCACTAGGGATATTTACAAACTTGCCATTTAGAACACAGCCCTGATCAGAAAATAGATCATAATTCATGTTGTGTATTTTTCTCAGCTAGATGAGTTTACAGAACTTATGTTTCAGCTTCTTTTATTGAGATTTTTGAGCCACTGCTCTGTTCCGAAAGGAAAAAATTGGCCCTGGGGCTACACTTTTCCATCCCAAGGATGCTTGTAGGCAAGACTGCCAGCTGTACCATTGCCACTCTGAATTAAAAACTACTCGCCATTAAATCATTCATAGTCAGCCCTTGTTGGGAAGAGAAAACACTAAGGAGCAATAGGTAGCAAATACGTAGACTGAGAAAGAAGGAAAAGGATTTTTAATAGTACAAGGGAAAGGGGACCCACAAAAGAATGTTATTTATAACAAGGAATAGAGAGAGAATGTACTCAGGAGTTTTAATAAAAACGGGCAGCATCTTTGGTCTTCATACATACAAAATAAATCAGTGGCAAATATATCCAAAAAGGTACACAGTTCGATGAAATGCTGAATGACCTGATGCTTTCAGAGTAGGTACAAACATGGTATTTTTAATGCCTTTTGATTTATCAACTGAGCTACGCTGTGTACCCATCTCCACAAGAATTTTCACTTTGCCTAAATTCCCCTATTTCGAATTTAGTATATTTGATATTAATGCTTATTTACTAATATACACAAGCTAGATTCCTATTCTGTTCAAAGTTCTTTTCCACTGTCAGAAAAGAATTTCCAATGTTGATGTTAGTAAATATTTATCAAGAACCTCTTTACACTAAGGCATGTAGATGACCAAAATTTTACATATTTGAAAAACCAAATCATTCTTTAAAATAAGCAAGACAAAGCAGCTGTTGCAAAAATACAAGTCAATATGAGGTATATCTCCACTACATATAGTCAAGCAAGTGTTGAAAATATGAAAATGTGAAAGATACAAAAACCTTAGCGCCTTTCAGTTACTGCACACACTTAAACCTCTTATTTATCAAGTTTCATTGGACTAGAACTCTAGAGACTTAATGTGACAATTGAAGTTTCCAGGGCTATTTTGTTCTTGGATTGAATGCTGTGGATCGAACTGTGACCCTCCCACTCCCTCAAAATTCATATGTTGAAGCCCTAACTACCAGTGTAACTGTATTTGGAGATGGGGCCTTTGGAAGGTAATTAAGGTTAGATGAGGCCATGAGGGTGGGGCCCTCATAATAGGACCCGTGGCTTTATAAGAAGAGGCAGAAAGAGACAGCATGGCGGCAGCCATCTACAAGCCACAAAGAGGGCTCCCACCAGGAACTGAATCAGTCAGCACCTTGACTTCCAGCTTCCAGAACTGTGAAGCCACCAGTTGTTTATGCCACACAGTCTATGGGATTTTGTTACAGCAGCCTGTGCTGTGAAGACTAATACAATTGGGCTGTAAAATATTTTGAAATGAAAAAAAATAAATAAATAAATCACTGATAGTCAAATGAAGACGAGGTTGAGGGAAAAAAAGAAAAAGTACTTTTGCCTAGAAAGAAATTTGTTTTACAATATGAAGTAATCATTGCATTAAAATGCTAAAGACAAAAGGATGTAAAGCTTATTTGTTTGCCTTGTATATAAATGACAAAAATGGCTGTTTAAAGAAAAGACACTTTGCATATAATATGAAATCAAGAGAAGTTAGGGAAGAAATCAAGAGAAAGTATATTACTGCCAAAAATAGCAGAGATGGAGTTCTTTTTTACCGAATGTTGATGCAAGACACAAGGGAAAACTTTGGGGCATGATGTAAGAATCAATTAATGCATATAGATGGAGCATAAATCACATTAATGTATTGAAATGCTCTTGTACCCTTTAAGCTCCTACTGAAACACAGGCCCGACGTAAAAGCTTTCTCTTCTGTCGGCATTAATGGCCCCCTTCTCCTTGTTCCAATGTCTCTCAGGAAACTTCACCATTGCACAAGATGATGCATCTAAGAATTGTCCACCTCCCCCTGGATTGCAAGCTCCCTGAGGAGCAGAAACATTATTTTGTTCAGCTTGTGTTTTGTTCATCCTTCCCTTTCTGTCTCTGCTACTGGCCGTCCAAAGAGGCTGGAGTCTTCACTCCCACTGCGGGAATAAGGAAGTTCAGAATCTCAAATTGGGATAGACTGTAACTTACTGTGGAAGGAATTATGAGCTCTTTAGAGATAGGGACTTTTTCACACATAGCTCTGCCCCGTACCTCCACCTCCATCCTCTCCCCTGGTGTCTATACGTGTCTCCCACTGATGCTCTTAATGAGTAAATAAGCACAAGAGCCTGGTGATCAAATACAGTTGAAATAATTCTATTATAACTCTATCTGGTACAGTGTGGGTTCAACGGACTTCACAAATTGGTCTGGGAACCTGTTGCATTTATGATAAAATATATTGTCTGATTGCCAAAGAATTCACTCACAAACACGAATTCACTTACAAACATTCTTTTGGAAAACTGCAAGATGCCGCCTATACTGTATACACTTTCTGCAGCTGTATTTAAGTTGGATTTTATTATGTAACAAAAACAACATCCTGGCATTAATATTTAGGCTTAGAGCCTATACACATTAGGACGACTGAACAGAAGTTTTTCAGGTAATTTCAAAATATTTTTGGCTCATGGAATAACTATTTTTGGAATCCTTTGCAAAGTTCTCTGGAGACCACCACCTACTGTTAAGTAAGCAATAGTTTCGCCTGTTCAAATAGCCATAAGCACTGCAATAAGTGTATTCAGCAATGGAAAAAGAAATACTACAGTACTTCATAATCCCTCCCTTTCAATCAATCAGATACTCAATTCTTACTTTGTGCTGCCTTCTCCTGTGGACATGTTTATATCAAGTGCAATTGAACATCATTAGAAAATTCAAAATATGTAATACTTTTGAGATACAGTTGCACATGAGATTGAGGGAAAAAATTAGCTATTGTTTCAAATTACATTTTAACAGACTAATCATAACCTTCTGAAGCCATGGAACTACCCTTTAAGAGCCAGTACTTTGCAAAAATGCACGACGCAGGGATGAAGAGTAAAATAGACCCACACCCATTACCAATTTACTCTTTCACATCCATTTACTTTTTTTTTTTGGAGACAGGATCTTGCTATGTTAGCCAGGCTGGTCTCAAACTCCTGGACACAAGCAAACCTGGCTCAGCTTCCCAAGGCGCTGGGGATTACAGGTGTGAGCCACTGTACCAGGCGACAGACCCACACCCATTTAAAGACCCTATATGCAAAAGTATCAAACTCGTTGTTTCACTATAAAAATACCAAAACAATTTGGCTTTTAACAATCGAGTAAAAATAATTATATCTATCTAAGCAATTAGATTAGCACCCTCTACACGCACTCTTAATGCATACAGTATAAAGTGGTGGCAAGTTAAACATTATCTATGTGGTTAAAAAATAGTTGTGACAGTTTAATTATTGCACTCAAGATAGTTCTTTGCAAAATATAGATCATTTCCAATGGCCATAGGTCCTTTATAAATTATTAAATGCCCTTACTATGGATGGCTAGTGAAGTAATACATAGTTGGTTCTTCCCCAGGCTTTTTAATTTTTTTTTAAATAACTGTAGGGAATAGTACTAGTGAAGACAGAAACATTTGTGATATATCTCTTGGAAGTAAATAAATGTGGCTCTTACCCTTCAACATTTAAAGCACTCTTAGCTACTATCCCAATTCCTCACACTAAAAATAGGCTTTTGTTGATTATTACTCTATATGTGAAGTTTAAGATTAATGTTGGATCAGTGAAGATCAGGTCTGAGTCAAAAACATACATTTTCAGCAATATTGTTAGCTTGTTTTGCACTGACAAATTTAATAATTTTTTTTAAATTCACAAATGCTTACTCATGTTGGTAAGTGCCAAGGGTGACAAATTTTATTTATGAAGTCATAATATATTTATCTGATGTTCTAACAATGAAATGTATCATGAAAATAAATGAACCCTTAGGTTCAGGGGTGGCAGTTAAGATGAAAAAAAATATATAAACATATTTATTAACACTGAACTATAAACTTAAAAATAGTAAAGGTGGTAAGTTGTATATGTATATTCTACCTCAATTAAAAAATGAAGAAAATAAATCAACCCTTAATTCTCTCAGAGGCTCAGATGATCAACAGAAAAAACTTTGATCAAAAACTGACTCTTTTCTAGTATTCAGATATTTTTCCATTTCAAAATACCTGAGAACATAGTAAGAGCTTATTATTTGCCTAGCGAGATAAAAATGAAAAGTAGTAAAGGAAATTAAAATACATTAGAATAGCATAAATTGTTCAGGTTCACAATGAAGTTCCCTAAGTTCAAATTTAAATCTGAGCTAACCTGCCCATCTCTAGGTCTTTCTGCTGCCAGGGTTGCCTTCTTTCTATATGAAAACAGGAAAGCAGTACTGACTTTCTACTTATAAATGCACTTGTACCCTGTGAATTAGCAGATATTCCAGAAGTTTCATTATTCTTCAAAATCGAAGGAGACCATGGTTTATTTTTGTTGTTTGGCTGTTTTACTAGTGGCTAAACGGAAGTGTGGCAAACTAGAGAACAGATGGATCAGAAAATAAAATCCAGATGTTTTAACCACTAGTCTTCTTTTCTGGGAGCAACACTCCTAAAATCAAAAATAAATTCAGGTTGATTTTTTATGATATTTTCCATTTCACGTAAGATCCAGGAAAGTCATAGTATCTCTGCTATTAGCAGCTCTAGGGTACATGAGTAGCAGCAGGACATAATCAAGAGGTGGCAGGAAGCAGTCAGGCAAAATTCAGGTGCATCAAAGAGCACCAAAGTTGTGGCTCCACTTGCTTCTCCAGAGTCATATTTTGTTTTCATGGGAGGGAAAAAACAAAAAACTTGCTTAAAATTAGTATGAGGTTCTGCATACTGTTCACCTTTTGCAGACAAGAATACATAGATTTACTCTTACAGCAGTATGTCTAGGATCTCTCCTCGAGATTAGATTCTCTAAATTTTGTTTCCAGAACAAAAAGAAAAAAAACTCTACAATTAAAAAAAAAAAAAAAATAAGGTAAACCAGAAAATAAGAATGGGAGATTTGGGGTGGGGCGGATGGGTCCTTTTTGTTTCTTAGCAGTTTCTCAATAGACTATATTCTTTTATAGAAAGTTATTATGTTGACTGTCATTTCTACACCCCCCCAAACATATTAATGCACACTAAATATTAATAAACTTTGCTCATATTGGTGGTGTTTAACAAACACTTTAATTCCAATATTTGTATATGGATATTACATATGTTCTGATTTTTCTAAAGATTTCCTGGATTCTTTACTTCATCTCCATTCTTAAATTCATGTTCTATTAAAAAAGCAGCATTTCAGACATACAGGATATATGAAGTAGTATCTCTACTGAGCTGATCTCCTAGTCTTGCTGCACCGCTGACTTTCTTCTCATGAAGTTGGCTCACTTATTAATAGCTGATAGATTTGATGCCTCATTCTTACTGGACCATAGAAACTCCCAGTCTCTGTTTCCCCATATTTAAAATGTGAGTAACCATATCTAATCTACTGGGTTATTGAGAGAATTATATGTAAAAATAACTCAGCAGAATGCCTTACATATAATAAACACTCACATAAATAGTTGTAATTGTTTTGAAGTTAAAATTCTAGAGTGTTTGTTTAAAGTTTCCATATACTTTACGGATAAGTTAAATAACAATACAAAGTAACATTTAAGTTTGTTTTTTTGTTGTTTGTTTGTTTGTTTTTTTTGAGACAGAATCTCGCTTTGTTGCCCGGGCTAGAGTGAGTGCCATGGCATCAGCCTACCTCACAGCAACCTCAAACTCCTAGGCTCAAGCAATCCTTCTGCCTCAGCCTCCCGAGTAGCTGGGACTACAGGCATGCGCCATCATGCCCGGCTAATTTTTTCTGTATATATATATATTTTTAGTTGTCCAGATCATTTCTTTCTATTTTTTAGTAGAGACAGGGTCTCGCTCTTGCTCAGGCTGGTCTCGAACTCCTGACCTTGAGCGATCCACCTGCCTGGGCCTCCCAGAGTGCTAGGATTACAAGCGTGAGCCACCGCGCCCGGCCACATTTAAGTTTTTAAAAAATGTACATGCAGCAGAAGCTCAGGGGAGAAGACAATTAAGAGTTTGTGGGACTTTCTCTGTGATCTTCAGGGAATAAGACAGAACAAGCAAAACGAAGACGCACTAGCATTCCAGACACGTGCAAAGGTTTAAGCGAAGGGCAGTGTAGGTGTGGATCATTTGAATGACAATCAGCAGAACACTCTACTCAAACTCAGCGAAAATATCTGTAGGAATAAGATTGGAGAGAGAAACTTCTTTCTGATGTCTTAACCTTCTCTAACAGAGTGGAGTCAATAACTCTTACCTGTGTGCAAACCTTCATATTTTCTTGGAGTAAAAGAAAAGCCACTGATGTGATCATTACACATTGTATGCATGTACCAAAATATCATGTGTACCCTAGAAACATGTACAATTATTATGTATCCATAAAAATTTTCTTTAAAGGAAAAAAAAAAAAGAGAGAGAGAAAAAAAGAAAAGCCCTTGAGAGAGTATTTTCCCTGCTCTCAGGTAATTGAGCAAACCGGGAGTTGAAATAGGGTTCAAGCTTGAGACACTCTTTAGGGATTCCTTAAAGCACATCTTAAGGACTACAACATCAACAAGAAAAGCTAATTAGCAAAAAAGCTAATGCAAAATGAATAGCAAAGATCCAAAATGCTATTTCTAGAAAAGTGGTTTATTGAGCAATTACTGTGAATTTGTACAGTTCCAGAGATTCTAGGAAGCCCAGCCCCAATCTCCCCTATACAAATAACTTGTAAGACATCTTTTTTCCTTTAGGTGTTTACCATTGATTATGGAACGCCATCCCCACATACATAAGTTTGTACAAAGCTGTGTATCCAATATAGAATACATTAATTACTGAAGGGACTAGCAGAGTTATAAAAGTGAAATAATATTTTTTAGATGCTTATCATAGAAATATTTTTAAATAAATGTTCTTTTTCATGATGTAGTAGCTCCATTTACTAAGGATGGTTTTATTTAAGGTCAATGTTATCCTGACATTCACCTCTTTCCCCAACCTCCCCATGAAGAAACATACAAGAGCCTCTGAGTTCTTTCCTCTTTCTAAGGTAGACAGTGTGGAAAGGCAGAAAAAAAGGCCAAAACTCTGCCAAAAAGCTGTGCATCTAAGCAAGACAACTGGCCCATTAACAAATGTCTCCATCAATATCTTACCATCTGCTGTTTGCACTGTACTTGTCAATATTGAGAATCACTCACAGTTCATGTGACCATATAAAATCTCAGAAAGCAGAGTACCAAGGTGGAAAAAAAAAAAAAAAGCTAATTCAAAGACAGTTTTAGAATCTGACAACGCATTCACCACACAAGTGTATAATTAGATGAAAACAGGTTATGTACTCTACATGCTTCATGTGTATAGGAAATTCCTCATGATTTCTAACAGTGGATTATGACTGGCAAATTATGCAACGCAGTCTCCCCTTCTCCCTCTGATTCACCTGACTTTTTGCCCACTCATCTAATTCTGAAGCCTCAGATTACCAGATTAAGCTGCTTCGTTTCAAAACAGTGAATTTTAATCATCTCTGCTATAAAGGGATACTGATGTGGCAAGCCTAGAAAGAATATAGCACAAAATATTAAATTTGGCATTTAAATACTTTAAATGTTTCAAAAATAGATTTTTCTTTAGTTTTTTTTTTTTCTTTGCACAGATTCAAAGAAAGCAGAAAGCAGGAGTTTGCAGAGATACAGCTGATAGTTCCGCATGATGGGGTTTAAAGGGGACAGGAAAGACTAAACTTCCTTCCCAGCTTTAACTAATATATAAACTTTTCTCTCTCCTTAAATGTTCCTTCATTTGAAAATACCCCTGTGAAGAAGGGTGACATATTAAATCACTAACAGCTCAGAATGACTGATTTTATTAATACAATTGAGAGAATAGTTAAAAAAAAAAAATACATGAATACCTCGTGCCTCAGGAAAAAGAAAATTATTGGGTCTTCTCCCATGTCAGTGCAACAATACCAATTAGAAATGTCTCTCTTTGGATTTAAATCCTCAGGTGCCCCTGTAAGTTATCAGGAAACAGCAAAGACAAGAAACAAATTTATGAGCCCTACCCCAGAAAAATAAAGATCCCCCTTTCCTAGTTAACATTGTAGGAGTTACCTCAATTTTATTGTATTATCAACAACAACTTTCACAAATTTTGTAACCATGAGGTTATAGGTAATTGGTCTTCTAGCTCTGTTCTCAACGATTCAAATATAGTAAGACAATGAAAGGAAGGAAAAGAAGGGAAGAGAAGGAAAGAAGGAAGGAGACAATAACACCTTGAAACAGTACCTGAGTGTAAAGTTTTTATCTATATACAGGCATGTGTGGCTTTAATGAAATGATGGAAAAGAAGGTCATCTTGCAATAGGAAAATGCCAACTTACACAAAGAACAGCACTAAGTATATTCTTGAGTATGATGAATGTATAATGTATGCTGAAGACTACAGAGATGTGTGCAAATTATGCAATGCTTCAAATAATAGCACTGTATTCATGTTAACAAAAATACAGACAAAAAGAGGAGCTAATGAGATATGTATTTAAATTTAAAAATTGGATTAAAAATAAAATTTAAGCCCTTGGCTATTTTATTTCAATGTAATAGCAAAGATACAGTTTCTCTGCATTCTTACAATTATTTTAATGTAATGAAAACTAAGAATTAAAAAACATTTCTAGCAATTAAAATCAACTTATACAAATATCTGTTCCTGCCAGTGACTGAACTCTCTTGGGAGCAGCCACTAAATGCTGTACTGTATTTACACGAAAGCTGTCATTTGGATCTTTGTGATATAAAAAGGAGAAGATAGGCAAAAACTAAGAAAAATAACTGTAAAGAAATATTCATTCTTGATATCCTAAAATGTAAAATCAAATAAACTTATAAAATAACTAGACATTTGAATTACCAACATAATTTGTATACAATTTTTTATTTATGGATAAATAAATATAGACTTCTACTGTAACATCAGTGGGAAAATAGCAGCAACAACCTTTTATTGAAATAAGAATTGTGGAGCAATAAAAAGGTGGAATGAGAAGAGGCAAAAGAAAATTTGCTGAAGGTCAAGGGTGAGAGAAATAAACATTTACTGAGCCATTGCTTTGTGGCAGAAGTATGCAATGCAAAAAACGGATAAAAAAGATTCAGTTATTACTCAAAGTGGAGGGGAGCACATCAAGTGGAATGAAGAAGACACATTTCTGGATATGTCTACCTACATTCTAAACCAGAATTCAGTCATTTTTATCTCAACTCTCACTCTGGTTTATAAATCTTAAATAGCTTCTAAGAAAAATGACAAAAAAAAAAAGCAAGCAAGCTAGGGATAGACAGAGGAAGGCAAGAGAAAGGAAGGAGGGAGGGAAGAAGGAAACAAAGGAAAAAATAAGGAAGGGAGGGAGGGGACAAGGAAGAAAGAAACAAAACTAAATTATCCATATTAAATCAAATCATTATTATAGATGATAAGATGATAGCCAGGTTATCAATAAACAAGATCACTGCCAGTTAATTTGCTTCAAAGACATTTCTTGAGAGCAGGGCACCTTGTATAAAGAAGATAGAATAACAGACTATTCCTGAAACAGCAACATGTAGGTGGTTGATTTGGGGGAAATTTTTAGGGGCTTTGTTTTTGTTTGCTTATTTTCCTAAAATCATTTCTGTTTCATAAAGATTTCTCAAATGCAGGATGAACTCAACCATTAGAAGTAAAGGAATCAATTGACAAAGATAGTAAGTAGAAGAGGAGAAGAAATTGAGGTCCAAACTCTTAGTAGTGAGGAAGTACATAAAGCCATAGCTGTCCTCTTTGGGTTTGACTAAAATGAACCAACCCTTAGATACTAACATACTGTACAAGATGGAGGGTCCTTCTCAAAAACAACAACTCCCTTATCTTTCCATATATCTTTCACCTTCAGCCGTAATAGTAGAAACTAGTAATGACAATTATAATAGTAACAACTAGCATTTTCCATATTTGCTAGTTGTTACTATTTCCTATATTGGCTACAAATTTTGCTAAGTGGTCTACTTTCAAAGCATCATTTGGGTAGATGAGATAGTTGTTCCACTTTGCAGATATATTCAAAAATATTTATCTATATTTATTAAATGTTTATTATTATATATGTAGAGCACTATTCCAGATGTTTGGAATACATTGAATAAAAAAAACATAAACCCAACTCTGATGGAACGTAAGTTATGATGGCATAAACTGAGCTAGAGAGAAGTAAAAGATGCTTGCCTGATATTGCACAGCAAGTAAGTGACAAGGGTATTCTCAAGCAATCTGATTCCAGAAACCATTCCCTTACACCATGCGCTTTGCTGCTATGGAAGCAAAGCATACTTGCCAGGGGTTATCCACGGCATCCTGCCTTTCAGATTTTAGATTTTTCCACTTAATATTATATTATTAATAGTAGTAATTCCATATAATTCAGTTATATTTTTTAAAAACCCTCTAAGCACATGTCTCGTAAGCATTCAAGGCACTTTAATTGCTATAATTATTTCATTTTTAAATCTATTGATAAAATGTATATTCTAAAAGTGGGGAACTGAATATTTTGTTGTTCATTGATATGAACAGCTGTGTACAATTAATAGTCTATTTGGGTACGATTAATAGTCCAAAGGAAGTTAGAATAACATGCATGTCTATCTGCATTTATAATATAACACTTCAGATTGTGGTCAGTGCTTAGTAGTTAAGTGTGTATTTTCTAAGCCTACAGAAATATTTTCTAGCAGAAATAACACAGTAATTGGAATCAAGTAGACAACTCATTTAACTACTGAGTCTCAATCACTGTATGTAAAAAAAAAAAAATGGACTTAAGACACACATTCTCAGCATGTTTGATAGGCTTAGGGGAGATAATATATGTAAAAATGCTAAGCAAGCTACAGAAAGCCGTGTTCTTTATGATTTCCTCTTCAGAATTACAGAATTGTTTGGACTTTCTAACATTTTATTACTTTTGGTAATTATTATTTGAAAATATTACTATGTACAATTCCAGATAAAGATACTCTGCCTTTAACTCCTTCTTAAACCAACCTTAAGGTTTAGTAACCATGTTTTCTGAGTTGAAATCACCTTCTCAACTGCCATATAGGTCCTTAATTCTCTAAGCTTTTTCTTTCCAACCTTCAAGTTTTGTTTACTTTTCAAGCAATGCAGAGCTCCAGGTATAATCACATAGGTGCCATAATCTGGATCTTTAAAAATGAAAAGGAATATTTGGATAGTCTTAAATCAGCTAGTTTCTTAATATGAGCATTAAGGCTGATTCACCACATTGCAGCTACACAGTATATCTCTGCCCTGGGGACTCCTTGCACTAGCTGCTGCTTCACATCCAAAGAGCTATGCCTCAATTTGTAATATTGCCCTTCATTTCTATTCCGTAGCTACACCCTTTTCCATGAAGCTCACTATTATTTTAAAGCTTGGCTTCCCTGGCAGTGGCCCTGCCACTTCCTGTATCCAAATAATGAAGAAAATTAGCTATAGTAAAGCCACCATTTAAACTACTACTCAAAGTATTAAAATATCTGGACCACTGACTGGCAATATAAAAGACACGAAAGACATTAAGTATCTCTAGGGAATAAAAGTTTGCTACTTTCTAACTGGTATTAGAACTAAAATTCCTTTTAATTCATACTCCTTAACTGAAAATAAAAATCTAACAAAATTCAAAACTAAAGGCTAAAATTCACTCCCATCTTTCTAACCAATTACTGACATGAATTTAAATGCTTTTTCCTTTTATACTCATGCATTGAGTTCTTCATATCTTTCACCTATTTCCAGATTTTCCATGAAAATTACATGGTTCTCGCCACCCCACCCCCATTCCACACCGCTTAACAACCAACATTATTTGGTCTTGGAACCAAAATCCAGATAGAAAAGCCTTTTATTCACTAACTCATTTTCCCAAAAACTTTTTTGGTTTTTATCATCAGCACTTGGTCTCCCCAACTAACAATCTCTCTGCCCTCACATGGGTTACTTTTATCATTATAGTTTTAGTTAAAATAACCCCAAGATTGAATATTCTTACATTAATCTAAGAATATATTTTTATTTTAATACGCTTATGTTTGATATAGTCCTCTCATAGCTCTTTATTCCTCTAGCATTCTTTTGATCCTCTATTTCCTCCTTTTCTGAATATATTTATACATTTTCTATATTTGTGTTTTATGAAAATATTTTTTAGAGTGCAAGTGATTATTCTTAACAACATTCATTTTGCCTAGAAATAGCGTTTGAAAATGCAGACGTCTATGCTGATAGAGCACACAAACTAGCCAAGAAACACAAAGGCGAATCAGAGATTACAATATAATGCAATAGGGTTTTAATGAGGTATGTGCACAAAGAGCAATATTAGTACGGAAGGTGGCAATCAATTTTTCTGACAGCCAAACTTATTGAGCATATATTGCCATATTAGACAAGACGCTAAGCACATGACCTCATTTAATCATCATTAGCATGCTTTGTGGCAGGCACTGTTACAAAGATGAGACACAGAGAGGTTAAAAAACAACTTACCAAACCAACAGTAGTAGAGTCAAGATTCACACTGCTTGCTAGGTAAGACTAAACCGGGTCTTGAAAGACAAAACGCCCTTTATTAGATGAGGAAAGATGACCAGGGCAAGCCAGGTGGCGGGAATTTAAAAATCACCAACAGCTAATCCAATAGTCCTGAGTACGTTAAGGGCCTGGTGGGAGGTACCAGTGGGATACTAGACAGGTGCAGAGAGTGGTCAGGGACTGTGTCCAACTACTCTTTTACATCTCTGTTTCATCTAGAGACAAAGTCATTCCTTAAACATTTAGACTATATGAGGCTGAGGTTAAACCACAACTACTAAAGTACAAGAAAGGGCTCAATAGCCTTTAGAGCCTCAGTCCAAATAGGTAGGAGAGACATTAAAAGAGAATGAGGAAGGAAAAACACAGCTGGGAAAGATCGCTATTTCTTCATGATTTTTATTGCAGCAAATCAGCCAATTCACTGCTCCTGTAATTTAACCATCTTCATCACAGTGAAGACAAACATCATTCCATTTAGGAAAGCTTATTTTAACAAAAGAGTTTTCAAGTCAGAAAAAGAATGAGTTTGTATTTTTTAATTCTCTATTATGTGTTGAATAAATATATGAATATGTATTTGTATCTATGTGTATATTCACTCTAATATATTCAGAGAACCGAAATGATGCTTTTAGACACAACAAAAAAATAAATATCGTTTTACAGATGCTTTACTCATTTCAGTGAAGTATCACGCTACCACTGGCATTCTCTTTTCCTTTTCTTCCTCCTATCTTTTGTTCTTTTCTTCTACCATTCTTTCCTTCCTTGTCTCCTTCCTTTCACCCTTCCTTCCTTCTTTTGGTCTTCCTTTTGTTCTTTCATTCTTTCTCTTAAATGTAAGTTGAGAGTCATTTTGATAATAGAACAGAGAGCCTTCTACATTTAAGTCACTAATTCAAATCAGACCAACGCACCAATATCTGGCTGGTTTGTAATTAGCATAAAATGAAATGGAGTTTTCAGTCTCATGAAAGTCAGAATCAGCATTAAAAAGCATTCTTGCTTCCACTAAATTCAGCTTTTCTATTGTGATTTAACAAAAACTTTGTGGTTTAAATAGCTATGTAGAAATTGAACTGTTCTCACAAGATAGTAAAGTATTAAGAAAACAATGTTCTTAACAATGATAAACACCTGTGGGGTTTGTAAGTTCCCTTTTATAAACTAGCAGACAGGGCATTGGTGAAACTTTTATTGACAGTTTTAAATCACTTTCTATTTCTAAATATGTAAAAACTGATTAAGAGACTCCATCTTCCCCCTCTACATTTTCTTTGAATTTTATACTTTGATCCCAGGAAAAAAACAAAAAAGTTCAAGATGGGGCACTTAGGAGATATCACTACAATTGACCCCTACCTTCTCTAAATTAAATGCATCTAAACCATATAATAGAGAACCTTCTACTTTAAGTCACCAATCTAAATTGTTCCAATTTAGTAGTCAGGTGCAGTGGCTCATGCCTGTAATCCCAGCTACTCAGAAGGCTAAAGTGGGAGGGTCGCTTGAGGCCAGGAGTTTGAGACCAGCCTGGGCAACGAAGTGAGACTCCTCCTTCACCCTATCTCTAAAAAACTTTGAAAAATGAGCCAGCAGCAGTGACTTGGGAGGCTGATGCAAGAGGATCCCTTGAGCCCAAGAGTTCGAGGCTGCAGTAAGCCATGATCATGCCACTGTACTCCAGCCTGGGTGACAGGGTGAAACTTCATTTCTAAAACAAACAAATTTTTCCAATTTTCCAGGTTTGTAGCACCACTCATTGATTTATTTAGCCAAGATTTTTTAGCACCTACCAAATGCCAGCTACTCTGTTAGGCATTAGAAATAAAAACACAAACAATACATTTCATTCCCTCAATATTCCCTCCTCTCCTAAGGAGTGGAGATACAGCAGTGACTAAAAAGGCAAAAATTTCCATCCTAGGAAAACATACATTTTAGTGGGGGGGGATAGAAAATATGACAAATAAGTAAACTATACATGTTAAATATTTATAAGTGCTAGAGAAAACTAAAGTTGGGAAATGGGATAGGAAGTGTGAGGGTAGAGTTGTAATTTTAGATAGGTAGGGTTTAGTTTTTGCTTTCACAGAACTCAGTAGAGGAAGACCAGCTTTTTTTAAAAAGGCTATGGCAATACAATTTGATAAGTACTATTAACAAAGTTGTCAATAAAATGCAAAGATTACATAACAGAGGGAGCTATGATTGTAGGAGAAGTCACACAGGGAAGGAATCAGCTGAATTATGAAGGAGCACAAGGAGGCTGGGGCGGCACAGGCAAAGAAGCAGCATATGCAAGTCACAGAGGCAGTGTCTGGTCGACAACTGCTATTGTTCAGTATATACTAGCAATTGCCACGTACTCTAGAGCCTACCATGTTTCAGACACTTTCACACATTATTAATAAAGAAACTAATAATAATTTATGGGTTTATTATTAATATTATTCCCATTTTAAAAATGAAGACCAAGACCAGAACGCAGAAGAAGAGACTTAAAAAATAGGGGAAGTTAAAGAGTTTGAATACTATCCTGTAAACAATGGGTTCACTGAAGTGCTTAAAATAAAGAAGGGACATGATCAGAACTTTGTTTATATTTGTTTGTTTCACCTAGACTGCCAGGTGGAGCACAGACCATTGGAGTTGGGAGGTAGAATCATAACAGATTATTATTTGTAATAATAAATGTCATTATTTATTATAGTTAAGAGGTGCTAAAGGCTTGATCTAAGCCAATGGCAGTGGGAACAGAAAGTAGGGTAAGGAAAACATCTGGTGGCAAATTAAATTTGGATAGAAGGAGAAAGGAAAAACATAAGAAAGGGAGGTATTGAGTTGATTTTAAATTTTCTGACTTAGAGCCTCTAGAGGGTGACACTATTAGCAAAAAAAAAAAAAAAAAAAAAGTCTGGGGGGAGGTTGGGGGGAGTTTGGGAGAAAAGAGGATGGAGATGAAAAGTGCTCTAATCTTGAAGTTGTTGAAAACATCTTGGTGATATATTGAAGTCGAAATATCCAGTAAGCACCTGAAATCATGACCAAAGAGAGAAAGATCTTGGACTTAACATATCTGACAATTGTCAGCAAATGTATCTTTGTATTAGTTAGAATGTTTTGGGGTAGCAAGAGACAAAAAACTCAAATTGCTTACACAGTTAATGGAATTATATTTGTCTCACTTGTAAAATCTCTAAAAGTAAGGTGGACTTTCAAGTGTAGTTTAATTAGGACTCCAGTTCTCTTTCTCTGCAATTGTTTTCACACTGTCTTCTTCTTGTATCATGTCATCATGGTTTCACTTAGGGTAACAAAATCATGAAGCAACCTCCAACTTTGCATCTGTATCCCACAAAATCCAGAAGAGAAAAATTACCTTCCTTCCTTATTAGATAATAGTCCTAGACATCATTCTAGAAGAACTTGGGTGTCATTCCCACCTCTGTCAAGAGGGAAGGGACTGCACTAATTAGCATGGAATCAGGGTCCCCCAAACTATGTGGATGCTATGTCATGTGCGAAGACTGGAATGAATGCTGGGGAAGCAATCGCAGTGTCATCCTCAATCTCTTTCCAAGGATAATGGTTCCATTACCTTGCAGGAGAAAGTCTTTTAAAAAATCATATCTGGAAAAAAAATTATTTTTCTAAAATAATTTAGAAAACATTGAAATAAAAATATTTAGAAATATTATTTCTAAAAAATATTGAGAAAATATTAAAATAAAAATAAAAATGTAGACTTTTTAAGACTGAGCTTCCAATGTTACCCAAATCCAACCACAATTGCTTAGAGATCAAGACCAGATGTAGTGACAAAGTAAATATTCAAGTGATATAAGAAAATATATTTAAAATGTTAAGTACTGAATAGTTTTAATAAGTGTGAAAGAATAAAATGTTGCAGTGTTAACTAAGAATTCGCATTCCCTTCCCTCTATTTGCCTCCCATCCCTCAATCCCTACATTCCATCAGTAGCCAAAGGAAGACACAGAGGAACACAGACCAAAGAGTCAAATTATTGGATGCAAGTTCTCAAAACTCTGGCCAAAAAAGAGGCATGGAAGTAGCTAATAGAGACCAGTGACCTGAAGGAACCTCATGGTTGCGATGAGGAAGACACAGAGTGGTACATCCTGTCATGAGGTCATGGCAGGTACATGGATATCTAAGGATCTGCAATAGGGACAAAGGTCAGAACAGGTTAGCTTCATTTCAAAGGATGCTAGATAAACTTTTCCTTTCCAAAGACTAGAACTGCTAGGTCTCTGCCAGATCTCAACTGGCACCTTGGTTCAAATGCATTAAGGAAAAATCCTTAAATCAGTTGAAGCTAATTTCAAGTTAACTAGCTTAAATTTTCTACTATCATTCTTAATGAGGGATAAAGATAGAAATGAAGTTCAATTCTAGGGGAATAATTTTAGTTTATATTTCTTGCATACTTGCTTTTATATGCATTACAGAATTTTACTTAAAGCAACACTGTAATTCCACACTTGGCACCATTTGATTAACTTTTAAAACAAACTCATTATTTCACACCCTCGGTCAATACCACTAATTTTACAGCTGGAGGAAAGAAAGCCATGAAGCTGTAAAATTAGTGGCATGCAGTGTCTCTAAGTCTCATACAGTGTCACTCTAGTCAACACAAAAGATATTTGCTGGATCAGTGAGTCCAGAGAGAGTAGAGATTTGCCAAATAAGGCCCATCAGAGCCCTGAGAGTATAGGATTAGATTTCTGCATTTGTTGCTGTCACTCAAGTACTAAATTTATATTTACTTGTGGCAGTGAGTGGAAATTTAAATAGAAGAATCCAAAGCATGTAAGATACTTTCTTTTCCTGACTTAGCTGATTTTAAAAGTTTACTCTCATTGAGCTAGAGTGTTTCAAAATTGGTTAAATAAAATTCCATTGGTGTTATGGTAAATTTGGTTGAGGTAAAATAGGTTAGCAAATAATATGGATATGCTCTTTACCATTTTTTAAATTATGTAACTGATCATTTGAAAGTCACTATTATTCGGGGTTCTGAACAGTGTTGAAAGACAAGTGCTATCAAGTTAAAAGTGAAGATGTATGCCTAATTAAGACAACAGTAGTAACATGAAAACAATAGACCACTAATACAATTTCTTTTTAAATGTATATATCAAATGGGTTAACAGCTTAGCTGAATGGTCTAAAAAAGACATAAAATTAGAGTCTTAAAATAGATATCTAGAGTAAGATATGTTAAATTTATGCAAATAGAATCATATCTCCAAAGCAGGGAAGAAACTTCTTTATTGCCAAGTAAAGACATTGCCACATCCTTTGCAAAAATTTATATTGATCTATAGGAGCTAGTAACTATGAAAATTAAGAACAAAGTCCAGGAATTCATACTGTGGCTGAGTGGTTAACGGAAATGTTGTCTGTAAAATTCACAAAGAGATTCCAAGGAACATGACTTAGTTTGTACTTTCGTATTGTATAGTGCAAGTTATCATGACTGTACAATTGGAGCTGCTTTTCGAGTGTGGGGATTATAGTTTGAATGGTGTCCGGTGGAACACATTCTCTAATCCATCATCAAAGAGTGTCACATCCTCACTCTTTCCACCTTTGAGTTTATAGTTTAGATGCCTGTGCTATATATAAAAAGAAAAGGGTTTCTTATTTTAGAGAAGCCTTGGCTCAGAAATCATAGCTTTGGTGTTCATTTTATTGCTTTTTTTAGGGTAAGTCCTTATCTATTTTACTCTTGGAAGCTTTTTTTGTCTCATTACTTTGTTAATTTTAGACATTCCACTTTCTTTTCAACTTTACCCAAATAATTCCTACCAAAAAATAGATAATAATTATAATAAATCAATAATATGTTTTAATAATTTCAAATGATAGGTCCACATACATAAAAACTATCATAACAATTAAATATTCTATTTATGACCCCTCTACAAATATGATAAAGAGGCCAATGAGACAGATCTGTTCATGATAAAAATTCTCTATCCAACCAAAGAATGTGCTTGCTACAAAGAGCTCCAGCACAGCTTAAATTAACAACTGCCTGTCAGTTGTCTTCAAGTCTGCTCAAGTGAATTCTGTGAGATCTGCTTACCACCCTAAGCAGTATTACCACAAGAAAGCACACATACTAGGTGAGTGAGCTCACTTTGCTAGAGCTATAAAAACACATTTGAAATTCAAAGAGGAAGTGGAAAATAGATTTGACATTCGTATTTGAGTGCCTTTGCTTGAGTTAGCAGTTTTTTCAAGAGAAGTAAAAGATATGAGTGCACTAAATGACTCATAATACTTCTCCACTTTTATAAAATGTAATTTTCTATATCTCTCAAATATTAGATTACTACTGTTTAATTCTTATTAACAGAATTTTTCTTGATGATTTGCACAATGGCCATAAAAATAACAGCAATGCCCGATAAAGTTTTTTTTTTTTTTTTGAGAGAGAGTCTGGCTCTGTTGCCCAGACTAGAGTGCCGTGGCGTCAGCCTAGCTCACAGCAACCTCAGACTCCTGGGCTCAAGCAATCCTCCCACCTCAGCCTCCCAGAGTGCTAGGATTACAGGCGTGAGCCACCACGCCCGGCCCCGATAAAGTTTTTGAATGAGAACTCTTTTAACAATGACGACAATCTCTGATCTTTAAAAAATGATAATGATCTTTGAAAACACATGACATTTGATCTTTAAAAAAATTAAAAGAGAAACTTTATATTAACAAAAATGCTATTATAAATTCATGAAGATATCCAAATACAATTTATTAGTAGGAACAGCATTGGCATACAGTTGAAAAATAGCAATAATTATTATGAATAAGTCCACTTAAGTGGAATAAAGATAAATTTGATCCAGCAATCCCACTACTCATGTCCACCCAAAGGAAAAGAAATCATTATATCAAAAAGATACCTGTACTCATATGTCTATTCACAATAGCAAAAATATGGAATCAACCTAAGTGTCCATCAATGGATGATTGGATAAAGAAAACTTGGTATATATACACAATAGAATACTATTCAGCCATAAAAAAGAATTAAATTATGTCTTTTACAGCAACATGTTTTGAACTAGAAGCCATTATCTTAAGTGAAAAAGTCAGACACATAAGACAAATATCACATGTTCTAACTTATAAGCAGGAGCCAAATAATGTGTACACATGAACATACAGTGCGGAAGGACAGAAAATGGACTCTTGGAAGGGTGACGGGGGAGAAGCAGGTAGATGAAGATAAATTACTTAGTGGGTACAATGTAGGTTATTTGGGTGACGGAAACCCTGAAAGCCCTGACTTCACCACTATGTAATCCATATGATGATAACATAGTGGTGAGTTGTATAATTATTTCATTATATATTACAAAATTGCACTTGTACCCCATAAATTTATACAAATAAAAAAATAAATAAGACACGGCATACATACTTTACATATTACAGCCTATTACACAAAGAGAGTTCTCTACATAAGTACTAATTAATGCAACTTTATTCCCAGACTAGCCACAGTACAGAACACAGCATGTGTTCAGTAAACAGTTTTTGAATAAATAAACATTTTCATTGAACTGACATAACCTATACATTCCTGCCAGACTAGCCTTCTAAAATACCTAAAATATATTACTCCTTCAAAAATCTCTAACGGCCGCCCATTTCCATAAGGATAAAAATTCATTCTTTGGACTGTATTAAAGGCACTATGAAACCCAGCCTCTTCCTCATACTTTCTTTTTGTCTCTTCCCCTTCATTATTCCTTTATACAAGGCAGCATAGCAGAACGAGAAGAGCTCTGCTTTTGAGATCAGAATGGCCACTGAATTTGAATCCTGACCTAATACTTACTAATGTACAATACTGGAACCTCTTTGAACCTCACTCTTTACTAAATCAAGGTAATTGATACCTAAGGGAAGTTTCAAACAGAAGAATAATAAAAATGTACTTAGCACATAAGATACACAGTAGATGAATAGTATGGACTGTTACTGTTGCAAAAACTATCCCTATTTTTTCAATCAAGTTGTATACTCTCTACCTTTGTTTGGTATTTTCTTCCTTCTAACCTCAAGATGGAAAATTCAATCTATTCTTCTTAAATCTAAATCCTACCCATTCTGTAAGGCCAGATCAAAACCTAACCTGTTTCAGTTAAATATCACATTCAAGAACCAGGCAGTTGTAAACACAAGGGTGATCAGCTAACTAAAGCGGTTCCATGACAATGTGATTCATTGAGGAATATTTTATGTACAGGAAGGAGAATAGACAGACTAAGCTTCAAAGAGACTAAAGCTGTAAGAGGAAAACTGTGATAGGGAGGATAGCAAGCCAATAATCTTGTTAATTCACAAATGTCATAGCCTCTATGAAGCCTCTAAGATACCATGAGCCCACAGTTGTTATTCTTTTTGCAATCACTATAGCACTATATAATACATTGCAGTGAAGCACACACAGCTTTGGAATCTTAATTATTTCTTTAGTTATGTCTATTAGTTCCCCAGATTGTTAATTACTTGAGAACAAATAAAAGATCAGATTCCTTAATCTCTCCATCAGCACCTTCTACATTGTAGATATTCTACAAATATTTGATTGACTATTATTTGTAGATTATCAGGTAATGAAAGTCTTGTGACTTATGTTTTTTAATTAATGCTAGTTCATTATAAAATGTTACTTCCTGTAAGTCATGCAAGCCAAATATAATTGGATGTAAAAAACTCTGAATGTACCTTGCAGAGTTTTCAAGTTTTTTTTAAGATCTATGTCTTCGGTTGCCTCTTAATGCAGGAAACCAAAATATGAAGAAGCAATGTGGGACACCCAAAAGGGTGCATGTGATGGCAAAAGCAGAACCAGTTCCTGTTGGGTGCTCTAATTCAGTGGCTCTCAACCTTGGCTACGGATTATTCATCATCTAGGAAGACTCTTTAAAAACACCAGTGCCAGGCCAATCATCATAATCTCTATAGTAGGGGCCTCGGCACTGGTAATTTTTAAAAATTCTCTAGGTGATACAAATGTGTATCTATAGCATAATTCCAATGAACAATGTGAATTGCTGACGGTTCCCAAGAAAGTCATCATCTAAGGCTGTGGTCCCCAACCCCTGGGCTGCAGACTGGTACCGGACCGTGGCCTGTTAGGAACTGAGCCACACAGCAGTAGGTGAGCAGCGGGCCCAGGGAAGTTTCATCTGTATTTGCAGCCACTCTCCATTGCTCGCATCACGGCCTGAGCTCCGCCTCCTGTCAGATCAGTGGCGGCATTACATTCTGTATTACGGAGAGTTGTATAATTATTTCATTATATATTACAATGTAGTAATAATAGAAATAAAGTGCACAATAAATGTAATGCACTTGAATCATCCTGAAACCATCCCCCCAACCCCCGTGTCTGTGGAAAAATTGGCTTTCATGAAACCTGGTGCCAAAAAGGTGGGGACTGCTGGTCTAAGGTATCTTCTGTTCCCCATTGTTTGCTGGGTTTTAAATATTTAAATATAGTCATCTGTCACTTAACAACAGGGATATGTTCTGATAAATGCATCATTAGGCAATTTTGTCATTGTGCAAACATCACAGAGTGTACTTACACAAACCTAGATGGTATAGCCTACTACACACCTAGGCTGTATGGTATAGCCTATTCCTCCTAGGCTGCAAACCTGTACAGCATTTTACTGTACTGAATACTCTAAGTAACTGTAACACAGTGGTTAGTATTTGTGTATCTAAACATATGTAAACATAGAAAAGGTGCATTAAGATACAATATTATAATCTTATGGGACCACCACTGTATATGCAGTCCATCATTAACCAAAATGTTCTTATTTGGCACATGTCTTTGCAACCATGACTATTAACAATACTTTTTAAATTATTACATTTACTTTTCTCCTGAGTAAACAGCACGCTCTGCATAAATCTCAAAATAATAGCTTCTCTAATTTCTTCAGAAATATAAACACACATGCACAATTTTAATAGGAAAAAGTGCTCTGCTTTTATCACAAAAATAAATGTTTCTGTGGTTTGGGGCTTCCATGATATCTGCTTAGGTTGTATAAGGGAGGCCCTGAAATATTCCTTTTCATCCTTTCCTTAGGAATCAATCCATCATAGCAGTTTAATCCATTCTTTATTAAATATAGTTTATCACTGCTGTACTACTACCTATCCAATACTCTGTCATTTTGACTGGCTTAGCCTTAAGAAAAAACTGATACATGTTAACAGGCAGTAGAAACATTACCTCTTTCATGAGCTCAGTGGTCTGAAGGAGCCACCAAATCAGGGGTGGCTGATGCCAGGTGGCTGGCTTGCGACACTTAGGAGTCCCTCACACCTGTCAAAGGAGGCAGAGATTGCAAGAGAGAAGGCGAGTCTGACTGAGCAGGCGCGTGAGGGCAAACACTGCTCCCAACTGCTGCTAGCAGAGCTCTAAAAATAAAGCTACAAAAGCATGGGGAAGACAGAATGAATTCTTAACACTTGTGCTCTTCTATTTTAGTCTGTTACGAAGCAGGTGACCTCAGTACCAAGCGATGAGTCTTTTAACTTTCTACATCCCTGACTTTCAGAAATGAGCCTCATGACTGCCTTCATTCCAGCTGTTTCAAATTCATAATCACAAAGACAATCTTTTTTAATCTTTCAAGACTGCTCTCTCTCCCACAGGATTACATTCTAAAATAAGCTTCTTTGATATTCATTTCCCTATTTTACTTTGAAGATTTCTTTCACATATATTATTCCGGAAAACAAAATGTTTATTCCATTAATACTTTATGTATCCTTTGGAGGAATCGTACCTACGAAGCAAGAATTTTAAAAGCCATTCCTTTATCTAGAGAGACAGCAGTCTAAATGTCCTCCACTTAAAAATCACTGGTCTAGAGAAAGAGAAACTACAGACTTGTTAACAGCTTTTAATGTTTCTCCTCCAAATAAAGTGATCCTTATTCAAAATGCTATTTTAAATGCTCTGGTGCCTTAGCAGTTCCATAGGAGAAGGTAATATAACACAGTGGTTTGCAGCAAGTTTGGAATCAGAAAGACCGCAGTTGTAACCCTGCCTCACTATGAGTGTCTACACAGGCCAGGACAGGTTATTCAACCGCTGTACACTTCAGTTTCTTCAATTACAAAAAAGGGAAGATAATGTCTTTCTCTGTTTTATAGCATTAAGGTCAGAATTAAATAAGATTGTATAAGCAAAACACTACCATACTGCTTAGCATCTAGCACTCAACAGATGCCACCGATTATTGTTATTATTATACTAACAAATTTTTATCCAAATAAACAGCTGGTGATTTAAAAGATAAAGAAGTAATATTACTTAAAATGTGTTGTTGACATTTGTAAATAAGGATATAATATTTATATTCAAGAATCTAAAACTTCGAAGACTTTTTTCTATACAGATATGTGAACCCCTTGCCTCTTCTCATTTTTCTGGCATATGGAACAGAGGAACTAGTAGGAATAGAAAATATCTTAGGGAATTTATTCTGAATAGTGGACTTCAGAGGAGGAACTTTTGTGTTTCAGTACATTTCTCACAATAGGCATGCACAAGAGATGTCTAAATTTGCTGAAAAGTAAAAAAATATTTCACAGAAATTGAGAGTGCCTCAAGATGTGAAGCTCCTTACCTAAAACCAAAGGTACAATTCACACACACACCCACCCACCCACATACGCACACACGGACACTACATGATCTGGATTTACAGATCCTACAAAAATTCTGCTTCCTGCTTCGTGGTTGGTCATTAGCACTTTACTTAAATCTAAAACAATGCAATTGAGCTGCCACCCATGTAGGTATCACTGAATACATGAGAGGTCATTTTAAAAAATAAACTGTGATCAGAAAAGCAGGATGTGTTTCAAAACATCATGTTGTACAGAATGAATATATATGATATTATCTGTCCATTAAAAACAAACAAACAGGCCTCCTCTCACAGGCATTGTATCTGGACACTCCATCAGTCTCCCAGAGACTTTCCAGGGCTTCATTTACACGTCTATATCTGTGTTTGAAGCCATTGGTGCCTGTGACTATTTAAACCGTTTTCTCTGATTTGTTTCTCAAAGAACCTAGAAATCATTTGTCAATTTCCTGGTAAGTACGGATTTTGTTTTTCAAATATATACTAAACTGCTGCTCACCTTACTTTTTAGACAAGAAATCATCAATTCTTAGCATAAATGTGGATTATGTAGAAACTTATGTTAAAAAAATACTTGGTATTCAAAAGTTTTATTTAGAGTGAACACTATACATCTCCCCTGAGCTTATCAAAACATTTTGTTAAATTCGGAATTAACAGAAACATTTCCCCAGTTGTTTCAGAGATATAAAATCAGAGAAGAAAGTTCTCATATGTTTATAAACCATTCAAGTAAGCACTCACAGTTTGCTAAAGACGAGGTATTAAGTTTGCTAAATTCCCTTAACTGTAATTATTTTATCTCATAAATTAGAGAAATATTAAATTATCTCCCATATCTACATATGATTTGTATCTGTTATACAAATTAAACAGATATTTATAGATTACATTAGTATTTCTTAGAGAACTTTTCCAAGCAA
>NW_012147797.1:509624-521148 GCF_000956105.1 Propithecus coquereli | reverse complement strand
TTTAACCAATGAAGTACTAAAATAATAAGGTGAGACATAATAATAATACAGTTGAAAATTTATTTGGTTGGTCAACAAATAAATCCAGAAGCAATTTATGGAGAAAAATCATAGCATGCAATTACTGGTATCTAAATTAGATGATGTCTACACTGCATTTCGAACACAAGATGAGCTTAGAAAAAGCAGAGCCTTGAAACAGAGCCCATCCACCAATCTCAAAGGCAAGTTCAAGGTTAAACAAATCCAACACAATAGCTTAGTGAAGAAGATGAACAGCCTAATATCACATGTAAATATTGGACTCTACAGTCTTCAAAGTATTCACATACACATTGCCTCATTTGAATGTCACAACAACACATGAAGCCAGGGAAGACAGTGAATTTGAATACATTTTACTACTGAGGAAATGGAGACTCAGGGATGTTTAGTGCTGCACCCAAGGACCCATGTTTAGTATAGGCAGCCAAAGTCATATCTAGCCCTTCACACATATCATATAGCTTGTTAAAGGAAACATGAAACGAACCAGGCAAATTAAATAAACAGTAGGAAGACCTACTAAACATAACTGTGGACAATGAACTATTAGGTATTAATCTGAGGGAAGCAAGAGCAGCAAGGAGTGTTAACAGCAAGTGTAAAGCATTCCATCCATGGAGGCCAGGGTGAGCACAGTGTCAAATCCTGAGAGAAAAGACACACAATATTGATCCAGCCTACCAGTGATTTTGATCCATTCCAGGGAGGTGGATGTGCCCAGGATGTTTACTGTAAAAATGTTTTCTTCAAGAAGTTGAACTTATGTTCAACAGCTAGCACTAACAGCTCCTAATCTCTTATTCTACATAACCATACACCCTGGGAGTGTACACTTTTGTGAATTTGAGTATTTAATACACTGGTTTATTTAATTCACTGGTTATAGCTACTCATTTACATTTAAAAATCTCATCATCATCATTCTAAAACACACGTATTTACAAATTCATACTATCCTAACTTGACCCAAAACAAAAGGCACTATTACCACATTACCTTATTTTAGAAGAAGTTAAAAAAAATTTCCAAATTAGCCTTCCTTTTTTATTAAACAAATCTTAAAGAGCCTAAAGCTTCTCTTTATTTCCTGGGAAGTCTATCTGGCAAGAATCATCCTATTCACCCATCACATTTTCCAAACCTGGAACAGATCCCCTGGGGTTGTGCCAGAGAGGAGTACAGAAGATACATGAGATATAAACCTCTCTTGGTATTGTACAAGATGCTAGAAAAACTCCCTAGACATGAAATCAGCAAGTTGCATGAAAATACATAAAATTTTGGCCTGGAGGACCTAAAAGGCAAGCAATATTGCATATATTTTCATTCTGGTCAGGTAGGTTATACACAAATCTTACCCACTGAATAGCTTGTGTGGGACTACACCATGCAAGACTTTGAATTTAGTCTCTAGATTAAATGTTCTACATGTTTTTTTACTTACTAGTTAAATTCAGATTTTCTTATAAGAGAAAAAATGTCCAGAAGAAAACCAAGGTGGATGGGTCAGCATGTGTAGATCCGTAAGTGTATACATACTCAGTAAAAGATTGCATCTGGAAATCTAAACACAGGAAGCATTCAATACTAAATGTGCTAAAGAAATTTTTTAAGAATGTCTCATTTAAAATGCAACCATTGTAATGATTGTGGTATATGGTGACAGTATGTTCCACCAGGCCTTAAATGACTGAACAGTGATGTCATGACCATCCCAAGACAGCAGCTCAAAGAAAATGAGGAGGTCTGGATTAGTTTACTAGGCTACCATAAAAAAGAACCACATACTGGGTGGCTTAGAACAATAGAAATGTACTGTCTCAGCGTTCTGGATGCTGGAAGTCTGCGATTAAGGTGTCAGCAGGGCCCTGCTCCCTCTGAAAGTTCTAAGGAAGGATCTGTCCAAGGTCTCTCTCCAGCTTCTGTTAGTTCTTTGGCTGTGGCAGCAGAACTCCAATCTTTACATGGCACAGTCCCTGTGTGTGTGTCTATGTCTAAACTTCCCCTTTTTATAAAAACATGCCTCATATGGTGTTAGGGGCCCACCCTGCTCTAACATGATCTGATCCTAACTAATTACATCCTACAAAGACCTAATTTCTAAATAAGATCACGTTTTGAGGTACTGAGGATTAGAACTTCAACAAATGGATTTTGAGGGAACCCAAGTAAACCCATAATGGTGTCCCATGTGAAGACACACAGCGGTCTCACATGTAATGCCTTAATGAGGATTGTTCTTCATATTAATGGTTTGCATATCTTGGCAACTCACAGCTGTGTAAAGCTCTTAAACTGCTATTGTGGAATGTAATATATAGTAATTATCCCATTTCTTAATGCATATAAAGAAAAGAGTGTATCCAGGATGTCAAAAAGCAAGAAGTATTTCTCAGTGATTGTGGTTTATTAGCGTTAACATATCTATAATCCAGACATACGTTTAGAAGCTTATAAATATATATTTCCGCTACATGTTACATATATACAATAATATATAATCTAAATTTCCTAAAGATGACACCATATGGTAGATTACACAGTAAAATGTGCTGGTGAGATAGCTTCGGCATAGGGTGACCATATAATCTGTTGTCTGACCCGAACACTTTTGAGAGTTGAAAGAGTATTATTAACTATCAGGCTACGTAACAGGCAGAACAGAGAGTGTCCCAGTCATATCCAACATGAGACCAAAGGCAGGAGTGGAGGAGCTGGACTGAAATAAAATGCTGGTAGGTATAGGATAGATTTTACCAAATTTGTCTGCAGTAGGAAAGAGAAAGGCAGCGATTATTCTGTTCATGTACAAATACTGAGTATCTAAAAAAGGGGCAACATATGTGTGAAAATGCACTAGATTTTGCATCTAGTGAGACTACAATACATTTATGTTTTATAAATAAACTGATGTGTATGAGAGAAATATCACGGAGAAGACAATATTAAAAGGAGACACCAACCAGATAAAAGTGGGTCTTTCTAGCCTCTCCTAAGTCAATCAGAGTAGAATGGATGTGAAATACTTCAAGAGCCCCATTAAGCCTAATCAACAAAAGAAGTGAAATGTTGAATTATACCTTTGCAGACAGAAGAAAGAAGAAGCGGAAGAATTACTTTTTGATAGAATAAAGCAAAAACTTCATTCTGGAACAGAGATTCTGGGTTTCCATTTTCCCTTATGTAACAGCATTTCCTCCTAACCAATGTGGTGAGTGCTCGCCGGGATTACTCTGTTTTTGTACTATTAATATTATACACGACTTTGTGGTGTCATTCTTGTAAATGCACTGTCCTAAAAGAGAACAAGCATTCTCCATTGACAGAAAAAGCAGATGTGCAGAAACACTTGGTATTCTTTTCACACTCATCAAGATATTTTTAGTGTATCAGTTCAGGCCAGCCCTACAAAATTTCAAAGCCATATATAAGACTAAACACTATACACCTATAAATAAAGCTTTATGGTACCATCAATCTGTTCCAAAAGCGCTCTTTTTGTTTTGGGGTCTTTGTAATTGTTCCTCTCTGAAAAAACAGAGCACCTTCAGCTAAGAAAATCTTCATTAGTTTACTATGCAGCTTTCCCAAGTGAAACAAACACCCTTAGCAAGAATGTGTGTCCATGTTAATTATAGTTTGCCCACAGGCCACTCTGGCAGCTGTCCAGCCTTCCTGGTATCTACAAAGCATTTTATGCAGTGTGCACAAGGACAGGATAGATTGTCTCATTTCCGCTCCAGATCCAGCAGGAAAGAACAGACACTAGTACCCTTCTGCTAAAGACATGTTTCACTGCAGAATTTTCCTTCAGGAAATTCACAGATCTCCAGGAACAGCATATTTTACCCCTGTACATTTGACTAAATGTTATATAATTACACTTCCTGCTTCACCAAGCACTAAATTTAATAGCTTAATTTAGAAAATATTTTGAACTAACCAATTTACCTGTTTTAACAGCATACTTGTTACCAGACATCAATGCATAAAACTCACTGATGTGACAAAACATTAGCAAAATGCAAACACCACATCAGGATAATGGGAGTGAGCCAGAATTAGACATCACTGGCAACAGGAACACATATCATGGGTCAATTTCGTGTGCAGATTCAACTGGATATTTGCATTAAAGTAAAACCTTAGATCAGTGGTTTTCAACCAGGGGCGAATTTGCCACCCCACCCCACCCTAACCTGGAAACACTTGACAATGTCTGGAAGACATTTTTGACTGTCATGACTTGAGGAGGGGTTACTACTGGCATTTAGTGGGTAGAGGCTAAAGATGCCGCTGAACATCCTACAGTGTACAGGACAGCCACCAACTTCAAAGAATTGTCTGATCCAAAATGTCAATAGTGCTGAGGTTGAGAAACCCTGCGTTAGAGTGTGTGGAAAAATTAGTGGTTTTATATAAATTCTATGTGGTAATACTATGTCTCATAGGTGCATTTTAATAGACCTTAATAGTTATTTTCAGTTAAGTTTCTCTGGCATGATTTTTCTACCCTGTCAAAATTATAGTTACGAATTGTCACCAAATACTATAAAATTATTATGAAGTACAAATAATATTAGGTTAAAATAAAATAGTCTAACATTCATCATGCTGTGCCGGAATTTAGGAAAGACCAAGGATGGGTCAGAAATATTAGGTTATTAAGTATGAAATGTCTGATTTTCTAACTTTGACAGCTGATATCTCTGACATTTTACTTTGACACTTCTTGTTTTATTTTTATCGTGAAGGTATATCCTCAGTCTTTCAAATACACATTTTGACTTATGATTATCTTTCAAATTTTTCTAGAGCAATTTTTGTGAAAGCATGGATAAGTCAAAAATTCATGTTATTTTGAAATATGAATTCTGTCGTGGAACCAATGCAGCACAGACAGTTCAAAATATCAACAAAGTGGGAAGGGTGTGGCTAATAAACGAACAGTATGTGGATGGTTTGAGAAGTTCAGGTCTGGTGATTTTAATCTTGAACATGAGCCACGTGGGCAACCTGAGAGCAAGGTGGATAATGAGCTGAAAGCTGTAGTGGAAGCGAATCCATCTCAACCTACATGGGAATTAGCAGCAAGGTTTGACATTATTATTCTAACAATATCGGACGATTTGAAAAAAATCAGCAAAGTAAAGAAGCTGGATAGATGGGATTCGCATGAATTAAATGAACGTCAGAAGAGAAATCATCTGGAAGCTTGCCTTTCTTTATGGCGAACCATTTCTATACCATTTGTTATGTGTGATGAAAAATGGATTCTTTTTAACAATCCTAAGCAGTTGTCACAATGGTTGGATAAAAATGAAATGCCGAAACACAGTTCAAAACCAAATATTTGTCAAAAAAAGCTAATGGTGTCTGGTGATCCAGTGCTGGTATTATCCACTACAGGTTCATGAAACCTGGACAGTCGATTACAGTGGATGTCTGTCTGCTGCAACCAATTGGACGAAATGAGGACGATGCTTGTGATTAAGTAGCCAAGACTGGTGAATAGACACAGGCCAATCCTCTTGCACGACAACCCTCAACCACATGTCACACAAACAATGCTGCTCAAACTACAGATGGCGGACTTGGAAACTCTGTCATCCACCGTATTCACCAGGCTTGCACCAACTGACTATCACTTCTTCCAGGCTTTGGACCACTTCTTGCAAGGAAAAATATTCAATTCTCAACAAGCTGTGAAAAACTACCTTTCTCAATTTCATCGCCACCGGCTCTCCAGGCTTCTCCACTGCTGGCATCACAAGCTACCGTTAAGATGACAAAACTGTGTGGACAGTTTAGGCGCGTACTTTGATTAATTGCACTGCTTCTTGTATGAGATATAATAAACTACACTTTTGATTTGGAATTGGACATTTTATATTTAATCACCTAAATCTGAATGATCAGCCTTCCTGATATCTTCCTAGTATCTATACAATGCAAAACTAAATTGCATGTAATATTAATTGAAGATTCTAAAGACCTCTTAATTTCCAGTTTCCACCCATTACCAACTCATGATTTAGATTCCTTTATAAGCTAAAATTTGCACTGCTTTTAACCTACCACATCATGAAGGTCAGAAACAGAACCACTCTCATTGTCAGATAAAGGCACAAGAAAAGTATTCAGAAATGTACTTAACTAGATATGAGGTGAAAAGCCAGTTCTGTCTAGTAAAAAAATGGTACAATATCTTCTCTGTGATACACTTTAAAAGCAATAATTGCTTAAAGTGTTTTGAAGTCCTTGCCTCATTATTTATAAACAACAACAACAAAGTACAGAGTACTTGCCTGAGATAAATTTGTATTATGTTTTACATGGAGAGAATTTTTTACTTTCAGTTCAGAATGACAAAAATAGGGAAAATCACAGTGAGCAGGAAAAAAAAATCAGGCTGCATTTTTGTTTACTGTTGGTTATCACTTAGCTCTTTAAGTACATTACTCAGCCATCCTTTACAGTTCTTCATGTCCTTCAAAACATCTTTGTCCTTCCTATCCTATAGTCTGCTCCTCTTAATCTACCACGCTGGTATTCAGGTATCTATAATTTTATAAAATAGCACTCTTGCTTGATTATTACCAAATACCACGTACAAAGTAGTTCTTTACTGGCTATGCTCAGCTTATCATAGCCACTTTATTATGCACCACTGATATCTATCTAAAATGATGACTTTTTTAGAACAGAATCTGATTTTTCTAAGGAGACAGTATCTGATGTTAGAATAAGGAAAGACCCAAGAAATCATTCTTTCAAAATATGATCCAAGACTCTAGTCAAGACAACAGTAAGCAAACTTTCAGAAGCAGAAGACCCTCTTCTGACACAGCGTTTGGCAGCTACAATCACAAGTCAGAACGGAACTACAGAAAAACCCTTTCTTTAAAAATATGGTCTGAATGTAAGTGGTCTACCCATTAGAAATGTATCAGTGCTAATAAACTCCTTTTAAAATGATATCTCTAGAAAGATTCTGATTATCCAATGGCTTGGGAAAAAAGAGGTCCTTTGAATTTTGAGGGGGAGGGATGAAGCATAAAAGCAGGGATTTGATCAAACAAGGAAGAGCTTATGGGTCCCTAATACCCCAGGAAAGGAGTCAACATCGTAGTAAAAGGGTAGGGAAAGGGAGGCAGATAGACACGAAGCCAAATTTCAACACAGTTGGTGATTGCCTCCTACGCTACTAAAAATGCTCATGGCACTTCCAAGGGGCTCACATGAATGTAGGGCTGGCTCAGAACTAATCAGCACATGTATGCATAAACGTGCCTTAATTCCAAATCTCACTGAAAATGAGAATGGTCAGGGAAGAGAAAGAATAACCCAAAGATCTCACTTCAGGACTATCTAAACTCAAGAGCATGATCTTATAGATAATTTGGAGACAACAACCTCAGTCTCATAAAATTTCCACGATGAGTGGCTCCATCCATTTATGTTCTTTAAACATAACTTCCCTTCCTGTTGCTCCATGTAGCCCTATGTAAAAGGCCTAACCAACCTCTAGCCAAAGCTGTTCACAAAGAAGATAATACTTAATTTTTAGATAAGAGGTTTGAGACAATGACATCTGGCTCTAAATGCTTATGCCATATTTTTGGCCAAATTGCAAATAAATTAAAATAATCATGTATAGGGGTCATCTTTCTAAGATGCTTTATATGATATGCACATAAAATGTAATAATAATTAATATTTTATTACAATAATTAACTATAACGGTCACCAAGGTATTGGACAACTTCTGTTGGTAAGATTGCAGTAGCTTGCTCTTAGAATCATAGCCTTTACATTCCCTTTCTTGAAGAGGAATTTCAAAACAGATCGAAACAGCTATAATTTTCACTATGTGAGATCCATGAAGTTATGTTATATGGAAATTTATTGATGAGGTGTTTTTGGTGAGTTTATCCTGAAAACCACTTGCAAGGAAATCACTGCTCCAAGAAGTTTGGCACAGTTAATATTGGTAATCTTATTGACATGACATCCAAACTATTATCTGGGAGATGCAGTATCTTTACAAAACAATCTAGTTTAATTTGATTTGTTTTAAGTGACCCACTAAAAAGCAAAATAACAACCCTTCAAGAGAGTCTTAAAACACTTAACTCTGATTTTCTAGGAAACTAGTCTATCTCAACAATCTGGAAAAACTCTATAAAAGTGCTTGAAACAACTGTTCAGAAATAGGAGTATAGTGACAGATATAATTTAGAAGGGACTTCATGGAAAGGAATTACAAAAAAAGACCAGATGATCTTGTAGTAGTCTATTGATATAACTTAACATGCCTCTCAGTTTCATTAGGTAAAATCCTACATGCAATATAAGAACATCATTGGCAACAGGCTGTCTGAAAAATCTCCAAACAAGTAGAAAATAACAAAATATGCTTTGTCAAAACCCAACATAGTTTTTTCATGCATTTTAATTCCAATGTGCACAGATGCCTAGGAAGAAACTGGGGTCCACAAAATGAAAAAGTTCTGCAATTCTCATCACTTGCTAACTGAACATTTGAACCAAACATAAATGGCGTAGCACATTCCATTCTTTGAAAACTTTCAATTGCCTTTTGCAAGAATATATTGTTTGATTCTAGATGTGTTTCAATACAGTGAGAATTATTTATACCTTTATACTTTGGCAGACATTCTGATGTCTGAGTTATCCATGGAGATTTTTATATAGCCTCAGCTCCATAGGCCGAATATACTTTATACAAACAATTTTTGTCAAGTGAAGAGGAAATTAACTCAACCTGCACCAGGTATGTTAAGATTCTCTGACATAAGATCTTTGTAGAGTGACAATTTATATACATCTGTTCTCTGATTATACAAAGTAATCCCAAAATCCATCAAAAGGAAATAGCTACTTTGACATTAGCTGGTTCAGTGAAAAAGAGTATGCAGTCCTTCTTTTTATTCCAGTAGCAAAATAATTGCGCTGCTGACAGCAAGTGTTTGGATTCACAGCAAATAGTAAATGTTCTACAGTGAATACACTAAAGGCCAAATTTGCTTATAAATAACAAAATTCTGGTAAGGAACTACAGAATGTAACAATTAAATAGGAGGCTACCTTCAAACCAAAGGATTATGATTACTTTGAGGAAAAGGCCATTGCTATCCAACAGCTAAAACAGTAGATAAGTGTTAAAATAGAGCATATCATTTTTTTTTTAATTTCAGCATATTATGGGGGTACAGATGTTTAGGTTACGTATGTTGCCCTTACCCCCCTGCCCCCCCTAAGTCCAAGGAGCATATCATTTTAATGTAAAATCATTTAATGTGAAAATCTATTTTAGTTTTTGTAATGCCATCTTCAAACTGAAACAGTAATTAAGTTATCTTAAATACCCAAATAAATTAAACCAGAGCTTCTCTAATTACGCTCTGCTCTGATTACACTCTGCAGATCTTGCCAGTCTGTGAACTATTTCTACCAGTCCACAAGAAAAGTACATAAATTGAGAGTGTGTAGATACTTTTAAAAACAATTTGAAAAAGTAATTTTATGGCTATTGAATCTGATTATTTAAAACAAGGTCTATATTTTGTATACCTTTTTAAATTTCATTTTTCCATTAAACGATTTTCATTCCATTTCACAAAAAATTCATACTCCTGTTTGTAATGGATATGAAATTCACAAAATAAATAAATAAACTAGGCTTCTTTAGCACAGTTAGTGTGCAAAGCACTGAACTGAGACAACTACTCTGGCCAGAGTTCCCTGGTCTTAGCTAATTAATTAGTGCTAGAGGTATAACAAGACAAATCCTGAACAAATCAGACAACCGGAAGTACTCTGAAAGCAAAATGACTCGGTATGCATGTATCTGAGCAGGGGAGCACCTACCTGTGCACAGTATCTGAGAGGCCCTCTTTTTAAGGTAAACTTACACAGTACTTAAATACTATGAAAAAGCATTTTATCATTATTTTTTCTTTGAAAAGCAGAATTTATAGCTCTTCACGTAAATCCACTCACCGAAGAGATCATTAATACTTTATAATGGGGGCATCAGTTAGAGAACATTGCCATTCTATGTGAGTACATGGAATTTTTAAAAAATGATGCTGTTTAGGATTTTAGAGAATTGCCTAGTTTATACAAACAGGAAACTGCACATAATTTCAGGAAAGATCCAAGTATAAACCTTAATTTGGAAGTATCTTAATCTTTTACATTTCAGAAGAACTGATTTATAATTTTTCTACACGTTTATTGACCATAATGGTATAAACTGGCTTAAACCATAGCACAGAGGATTCTTCTTTGTCGAAGGAGAAAAGCTCAGCTAACTAATTATGACATCGCCCCCAATGAGTAGTGAATAAGCTACTGGAGTTTACCTTCCTTGCAGGATGGGTCAGAAACAATGTGACAAAACAGTTTGTCTAGAGGCAAGAGGATGATAGGTCAGCTAATGCTTGAGAGCATTTCCAAAATTTGTGAACATATAAAGAGGGAAAGGAATGAGTATTCCCATTTTCTACTTTGTGGTGTATTTGTGATGGTTGTCTAATAATAAAACCTACGGTAGGCAGAATTCTAGAATGGCTCCCGTGTTTCCCACCCCCTGTCTAACCCACTCTCCTTGAGTGTGAGTGGGACCTGTGGTTAGGAAGGGATGTCACTCTCACGATTACATTATGTTATATGGCATAAGTAAGGCTATTCTGCAGATATAATTAAGATCCCAATCACTTGATTTTCAGTTAATCAAGAAAGAGAACACAGGGGAACTACCTTAATCAATCGAAAGCCCTTAGAAGAGGGAACTGAGCCCCCTTTCTGAATCGAGTGATTTTTCCTCTAGACTTGAGTAAATAAATCTGCCATGTTTTGAGAGGACCTAAAATAAGGCTAGACAACACATGATCTTGAAAGAGGGGCAGAAAGTAGCCCGATAAAGAAATGCAGGCCGGTCAACACCTCCCTGCCGCCTGGTGAGACTCTGCACAGAGGCCGTCCATGGCTCCTCACCATTGACACCGTGTGATAATAAACGTGTGCTGCTTCACACCTGAAGTTTGTAGTAATATATTACACAGGATAGAAAATACCAAAACAAAACAAATAAACTTATATTACCAAATTTTAAACATAGGATTTATTTTGTATATCTTTACATAAAATGCCTTTATGAAGAATCTAGTTTGTTTTGATTCATTGAACTTTAAATTAGCGATCGGTCTTTGATTTCCTTTGTATAATCTGATTCACATCTTTTTTCATCCATGTTGAGAATTTACTATGTAATTCTAACTCCTTTAATTAAGCCTTTACAATAGGAGGGAAGCTAATTAGCTGGGCACAGTGAAGGGGCACATAAAGGATTCTGCACACACACACCTCTACACTTTAAAATGTCCTATGAGCTCTACTATAAAGTCCTCTTGAAAAATTAGAATTGATATTTTAAAGAGTATAATATAAT
>NW_012147797.1:500136-508483 GCF_000956105.1 Propithecus coquereli | reverse complement strand
TATAAGGAACTCAAAAATGTCAGAAAGCAATAATTCCTCACAAGAACCCTATGAAGTTTAATGACTGGGAATGTTAACTTATTGAAGTTACCCAGCTAATAAATTGTAGAGTTGAGCTTTGAATCCATGCTTTCAACCAACCAGGCAAGTTTCATGAGAGTTTAAACCTTAATGTCCAAAAGCATCCATTTTTTAATGAATTGACTTCTCTACACCTCTAGAATGGTACTAGAATTCTAAATACTTGGTAGTCACAGACGAGAAAGAAGCTTTGATGATACTCAGCACAGATCCAACGTCTAGATCCATTTATAATGCAGGAGACCTGTGCGTGTTGGCAGGCATCTGTTCCAATTTGGTAAACAGAGAGGTTATGGATCTAACTGGCAGCTGATATAGCTTGCTGTTTCTTCTAGTGACATACATCCCAGCCTCAGACAAAAGCCATGATACATATCACAAAAATATCTCAAATATAACCTCAGGACAAGGAACAATCTGGCTTTTTTTTTTTTTTTTTAACTTGGTCCTCCCCTTTCCACGCCCATTCCTGGGAAGATTTTCCCCCAGTGTTCTAATCTACTTAATATGAAGAACATAAGAGATTATTTAGAGAAAATAAAGTAATCCTTAATAATCTCCATAGATTCCTCCAGGAGTGGATTAGAACTGCAAGAAAAACCTCTAATTCTAATGGCTCCATATTAGAATTTTAAAAAGATGAAAGAAACGAATACTTTCCACGCTTTGCTCACTAAATTCAGTGGAATATGTGTATACCAGTACTTGATGGCCTCTCATTCAAGCCTCACAATTTCCTCTAAAAAAGGCACAGAGTGTGATACTTTTTTACAGAGTACGAAAATGAAACTCAAGGAAATTGACTTTCCAAGATCACATAGGCTGCATTGGAGGCAGGATTTAACCTTGGGATTCCCCGACTCAACACCCTGATTCTTCCCACCATACTGAGCTGCCTGCCTTGAATCCTCTAAACTTTGAGAACACAGACTAGCACAGTTCTGGCTTTACTTAAATATCTATCAACATGCCTAACAAATTTTGGGAACAAATGAAACAATATGGAATCACTATGTGATCTGGAAGATGTGAAAGAGTAAGATTGCAAGACTCAGAATGGACAAAAATACATCACATTCATTTTGATATTTCAGGTACTCCTAATGAAATTTATAATCCTGCGTATGTATGACAGCATTCCTGGATACTACAAAGCATTTTCAGGTTTTATAATGTCTTCTAAATATATATTTTCTACATACATGTAACATATCTGAATTTATATGCATATTTTATCCATATTTTATTATAATTTTCATTTCATACAAATTATAATACTATACTTAATATGTGTATACATGTGTAGATATATACACACACATACCATATAAGAATATTAATATATATATATATCTGTATATGTGGCCAATGCATGTGTTTCTCCAAAATTAGGGTTGGAGTGTAGAGGAAACAGAAGGAAAAAAATGGGTACTGAGTAGCCTGTTGACCCCAGGTTTTAGATCCATATGCATATTATAAGATTAGAACTCAGAGGCCAATCAACTTCACTTATGGAAAAACCCAGAAGGGGTAGGACTAAATCCAAGGCTTGCAACCTTCAAATAGCTCTTCTGTCACAGTCATTTATGCTTGGGGACTCAGCTGGCTTTTAGACACTACACAGACAGGTTGTGTCACATCTGATAATTTAAGGAGATGAATGACCTCATACAATTATCATGCATGGTTTACTCTGTGATGAGTTACCATTCCCCTATGTTTATTTATTACCATGGAGGAATAATATACATTTTAAATAATTACTCTCCACTAGACCTTGGCACCCATGTATCAGTCCTCTGGGAACTAAGCTACATGTGCACAAAAAATTTTGCCTCATAAAAATTAATTACAATTTCTACATTTATATCAACAGGAAAATCAGGTGTTTGGAGAGACAACCAAGCATTTCTTATGTTTAATTTAGAGCAATTTGTACACTCTCCATTGTGCCCATCCTCCTGAAGCTTCACGTGCCTCATTTGTTTAAGTCTCCCAATATTTTTACAGATGCAAATTTAAGTCAGTTCTAATATAATGTCATGGCAAAGAAGGGTTGGTATTTTTAAAGTGGCAAACATCATAAAAATTCTACACATTCCTTTCTGTGGCAAATATCAAAATGACTACCATAAAAAGGCAAGTTCTGGGCACTTGAAAACTTGCTGCTTCAATGGTTATCACCAAGTTATATTCATTAGTCATGATATTAATGTATAAGTTAATATAAAGCACTTATTTTCTGTATGAGTCAATTCAAATTTTGCACTTGAAATTTTATTTGTGTTTTATTTTTACCAACAAAAGAATAGTGTTTGTGAAAGACTCAACTCCATTTGTACTGTAAAGTGAAAGGGTAGGATTAAATGAGTGTAACTAATTATCAGTTGGATGAGTCAAGTGAAAATTGGCCTTTTTTCGTTTGCTTTTGGCAGATTTTTGCTGACTACTGTATCAGTTGCTAAAAATACAACTGGTTTTGATTTTTCTATCCTATATTCACTCAATCTGTAGGGTTGTCCAGAATCATTTCTATAAACATCATAGATAGATTGCTTTCTTAACTTCTGAACATTCTCTTTTGAAGCTGAAAACTCGTATCTTTGTTTGAAAATGAGAGGTTATCAGTGGCAAAGTTATGACATTTAAAAATAGATTCACTCTCCTGTGGCACAGTTCTCATACAACAGGTGCTGGCTGAAGCGTCATGATAAAACACATCAAATACTTTGTGGTTCTGCTTGCTGCATGGTTCCTTTTGGGACACTGGTTTTGTCCTTAACCTAGGGATGGAATACTTCACCAACCCAAGTCTACTTGCACTCCACTGCAAGTAGAGTGCTTTCCTTTCCTTTTTATGATGAAAGGCTACACAAGTTTCAGGAAGAGACATTTTTAAGGCCACTAAGCATTATTTTTCCCATTCATTTCAAATTTTTCTCATGGCCCAAATGATATATTAGCACAATAATCTAGCCCACTAAACCACAGTCATCAATTTTGATGATCTCTCAAAGGCAGAAAAATCACACAATGTACAAATAATAAAGCCTGGCCATTAAACAGTGCTTCAAACTTCCCCATGCATTCTTTCATTTGATCCTCACAATAACATTATGGTGCAGGATGCATGAATATCATCCTAGTTGTACAGATGGGGTAACTGAGGCTAAGAGTTAGCTCTGCTCTACTTTACATTGACTACTTCCCCCTTCAATCTTATTGTCGGGTTATGCAGCCAGGTGAGATAATAGAGGCTAATACCTCAAAGCTCCTACAAAGGGCAGCAAAGTAGAGCAGGTAAGTGTAGGACTCTAAAATCAAGCTGCTTGGGATCAAATTTTAGCTCCTAAGGAAATTCAGAAAAGTTCTTCATACTCTAAACTTAAGTTTCCTCATTTATAAAACAAAGATGATAATAATACTTATTTTAGAGGACTAGCTTGAAGGTTAGATGGATTAAAAAACATAAAAACATGGAGGGTATTCACAGCCCCTGGCATATATAAGGAACTCAAAAATGTCAGAAAGCAATAATATAATAAAGGAAGAATGATTGTTAGTAATTATGAGTGTTCAGACAGTCTGCTGGTAGAGATATCAAAATTAGCTCAAATAAACCATGAACACCTACAGGGGAGAAAAAAGAGCAAAGTCACAAAATGGAAATAAATAGCCCTCCCTAACTTTTCTCATCTTTTGCCACAAACCACAAGAGTGGTTTTTCCACACTGCCATGGTACCAATGAGATCAATATTGATTCTTAGATCTGCTGGCATTTGCAGTCCTAACCATTCATTCATTTGTCTTGGAAACTCAGGGAACTGCTGTGACGGGAGCTGCCAATAATTTCCACACCTTCGGGAGACCCGGGATGCTTCAGCAAGGGTTGGCCGGGCACGTGTTGCGGGAATATTCTGTCAGTGGTTTTTGGTTTTTTTGTTTGTTTGTTAGAGACAGGGTCTTGCTATGTTGTCCAGGCTAGACTCAAATTCCTAGGCTCAAGTGATCCTCCTGCCTAGGTCTCCCCACTAGGTGGGACTATACTCAAGCCACTACACCCAGCTCCCAGTGGTGTGTGGTTTTATCAAGTTTGTCATTTTGTTTTCTTGACAAGGATCTGTTTCAGTTCAAACTTCTACTCTCTACTGTAGAAGGTGGGTAACATCAACAGTGCGGGGCAGTAAACCACCACTGTCTGCCCAAAATTAATGAATAAATAATGCTAACTTGTCAAAGGAAAGAATTATTTGTTCTTTTCCTGTTTCTTTTTCAATTACACTACTGTAACATCTTTCTACCAAACACATATACATTTATTAAATCTAATGACATCTTATAAAACTACATGGATCTTCATGATGATAATCTCTCCTAGGAAAGAAGTAAATGAAAAATGAAAACAAAAGAGAACCAAGTTGCTGTGTCCAAAGGTAACACAGTGGTGAACTGGAGCCTTGTTACTACCAAGTTGAAAAAGAAAACTGTAGAACATGAATCTCAAAATTTGAATATTACTAATGTGTATGTATTACATTTCTGAATCATGTCACTTCTTGTTGAGAATGGAATCTGAATCATTCCTCCAAAAACATCGCCAGTAAATTGGAATTGTATCCATCCTCTATTCCAACCATCTGCTTTAATTCTCAAGGCTGTTTCATATTTCAAAAGTTACTTTGTAACACATTGTTTTAGTCTTGATCTCTTCCTCACCTGCCTCTGTCAGGATTCATCCATCAGCCATGGCCTCTCATTGCCTTCACCTCTCTGCCATTTGGTCATCTCCCTCTGATACACTCAAATCTCCCCTCTTATTTAGTTGTCTGCACTACCTTTCCCACCCAACACCCCAGAGCCTTTTTCTGAGAATTGCTTCTTCCCTGATGCATGGTTATAGCAACTGGCCTTTTATAATATAATACCTTCTAAAAAGATTGGACCAGGTGTGGAGACATAACCCAAACTTAGCCAACCAGAGTCTCTTTTCTAAATCCCATCTCTTGGTCACAACTGAAAGGGCTATACATGGCCATCTGGTCCAAACTCAGACTATCAACATATCTTCTTTGGGAGGCTATCTTTTGGGCTAGGATTCTAGACTCCAGCTGGTTTAAGGCTTCAATACAGAAAATATAATCCTTTGCAACCATTTGACACCCTGAATGCTGAGAAGCAGAAAAATGACTATTTGCAGAAAAAGAGAAGAAAGAGGAGGTGACACTGAGAAAAGCAGAAGATGACCTGAGAGATGATTCTGATGGCAGTCTCACCTTTTTCTGCAGCTGTTGGCACATCCTTGAACTCAACTCCCATGATTGCTTAACCAGCTCCACTACCATTTAAAAATGTTTCCCTTTTTGGTTTAAGATAGTCCTATGGTTTCATACTACTTGTAATCCTAAATGGCCTAACATTAACTCCTATTCTTAAAACAAATCAAAAGAATGAAAAGTCCCTTATCCTGTCTTCCTATGAATTTACTCTCTATCTCTCTCTTTCCTCATATTGTCAAATCCTGGAAAGAACAATCTACACTTGCTGTCTCCATAGTCTCAACTTCTGCCAACTCCTCAAGCCACTGAAACTATGCTTCTGTCCCCACACTCTACTGAAACTGCTCTTATATCAATGGTCTGGTGACTTCCTTGAAGGGGTCATCTTATTTGTTCTCTCTGCAAAACTCACAGTGTGTATTATAGTAGATACTACATAAATATTATTTAAATAAATGAATGAACCCTACTTCTGGGTTCAAAGATACTGCTCTCTGAATTTATCTTCAAACTCCCTTCAGATACATATTTCTAAGGGCCTAATAGACATCTACAAGACACTGCAAACTCAAAACGTCCAACAGTGAACCTGTTATCCCCACCTCCGACATCAACTTGGTATTCCTCCTGTGTTCTCTAATCTACAAAGTTTAATGAAACATGATCTACCTGTTATCTCCGACTCGTTTCTCTTCCTAATTCCCCAAATTCCCTAAACACAAAGACCTGAAATTTTACTTTTATAGTATATTTCATACTTGCATTGTTTTCTCACTGCCACTATTCTTTCTAAGACCTTGGGCATCTCTAGTTCAGTGAATCCTATAATAGTATACTAAGTACTCTCATGGCCTGTGCCTCAAATACCAGTCCTCTTGAATCCACCTTCTACATATCATGATTCAAACCTATTATTATTTTTTTAAATTTAACAATCTCAATAGCAACACATGATGGAGACCAAGTTTGTTCTGGTATGCAGAGCAGGGATACCACAAATGTTCATGTGATCTGAGCACTGCCTATCTCCTCCTGCAGTCAGAACGCAAGAAATTTATAACCTAGACTCACACCAAAAGTCCCACCTACATCTTTTCCCACCCAACAGTCCTATGCCTAATTAAGAACAGATCATATTTCTTCAAACCATGTTCCTTCAACATGCAGTGTACTTTTTCCTTGGTCATGCTTTGATGCATCCCACCATTTCATAGTTAGCTTGGAGCTGCGAATGTCTTCCTTTGGGATTTTCTCTTCCTCAATTTGCATTCTCAACATGTAGTTCAGTGTAGTACATAATTTGCAGTGAATGATAATAATTGCATTAATTGTTGAATTAAATTATATTTGGTATTAAAAATATTTGAAGCAGGAGACATTAAAAGAGACAGTATAAATTAAAACTCTTTCTAAAAATGAGATGTACTATTTATTTAGAAGCCTAAATAGTCTTAAGTGTACTGCCTAGAAGCCTGTCTCCCTACAAGTTATTTCCCTGCTTGTAATCTAATGAAAAAAAAATTCACTAAAATAATTTCTTTCTTGATGATTAGCATGTAAACTTTTAATAAAATGTTATACTAATATTTCTTATCCAATGAACCATTTCCCCGAGAAGTAAGAATTTTTAAGTACTTCTATTTTTTGAGATCTAGACAATTTATTTTCTTCGGTCTCTAAGGTGAATTTCCATATCTGAATATTTAGGTCTTTAAAAATGAATATTATGTTTAGGAAGCAGCATTTCCAGCATAACCAAGCTCACATAGGAAATGGGGAAAACAAGAAGAAATTAAGAAAAATAACCAATTGCTACCTTCAGCATCTCTAATGTAAATTCACACTTCCTAAATCTGAGAGCTGCTTTCTCTTCTCCACTTACACATACATCATTCCTCCTAGCATTTCCACCACAATGCATGTTGATCACTTTTTAAAATGAGAGATTTTCACAGTGTGCCTGAGTCCATTTATTTTATTAGAGCCATTCCTCTTTTAATTCTCAAAATAAGACATTATTAATATTTAACCTTCCCTTTATATAGCCTGACAATATGCATGTTAGAAAAGAATGATTTTATTAGCTCTTTCTCCTATTTTTCCTAATTATCTCCACAGTATTGGGCAAATGTCAAAAGAAACAACTGTCTAGACTGCTTGACAATTTTAGTGGAAGTGTTGATTTCAAATTACACATTTATCTGTGTATCAAAATCCCTCAACAATTTCCCTTAAGGAGGGAAATGTTCAGTGGTAAGAGGAGGTCCTCTGAAACAGTGAGTATATACCAAGTGAAAAGGACCCAAAATTTAGTTCTGATCACTGGTAACTTGGGAGAAAATTAAAAAATTCCCCATTTGATATGATGTTATATGCAAATAATAATAAGTTATTAATAGTAATTGTATGTGTCTATATGAAAGAGAGAAACTAAGAATGAATTATTTGAATAAAAGAATACAGTGATTACTTTTCATTATTTGCCAGGAGACCACCATAGTAAGTTTTTAATTACTCAGGAAAAAGAACTTCAAATAGACAGTAAGATTATCCCCAAATCTGAAGCATTTAAAATGGCCAACACCATTATTTTCTACTGCCATAATTTCTAGTTTAAGTTTTCTTCCATTTATGATATGGAATTTTAAATGTATCCTAATTTTTTAAATCCACAGAGCATATGGTTAAAAAAAATCAGCAGAAGCAAATGTTAAAATAACATTTAGCCAGAAATATCCCACATTCATATTCAAAGAGAACTTCAAATATTGCTTTATACATAACAGCCTGATTCTGAATTACTGAAATTAACTATAAAAAGTGTGCTGGTTTGTTGAGGCCACAATGTCAATCTTTTGTTTGTTCATAATCTGTACGATTAAGTGGCAAAATTTAAAGGAGCAATGGCCACTTTCTTGACTCATTTTTAAAAATTGCTAAGAGTAGTTTATTCTTATGTATTGAATTACTACAAAAAATGTAAAGTCTA
>NW_012147797.1:496912-497826 GCF_000956105.1 Propithecus coquereli | reverse complement strand
AAATCCCCATATACCAATGGGCTGTCAGCCAATTATTGTTGACTGACTGGCATTTTGATATGACTGAGATAAAAGTTTAATATGAATAATAGTTACAACAACGATGCTTTCAAAAAACTGGATTTGTGAAAAGATTTTAAAATTAAGGACAGATTTAAATTAATATTATAATATAGCTATCACACACATACTTCTAAATTTTAAAATAGAAGTGTTTTAACATACGTGCCAAGGAATTATTTCTAGAAAAAGAGAGCTATCCTTTTTGAAAACTACATTTTAGAATACCAGTACAACATGTGCATACTATAACATGAAAATGATGTGTTTTCCATTTATATATAAACCAATACACATTAGTGGTTGCTACCGCATCACATATTTATGTTACAAATCTTATCAAGACAAACATTTCCAAAAGAAACACCTAACCCAGAGAAAGAATTATATGAAAATTCCTTTGTCTGAAAAAAACCATTATTTTACTGTTAACTCTTAGAACAGTTTAACTATTATTTTAATCCAGAAAAATATGCCATATTAGAATGTATATTAAAGAACAGAAAATGTAAGAAGATATTTAGATTGATATATTAATGTTTTATTATAATAAAATATAAGCCCTTCATACTACTGTAAACACTACTTAGGAAAAAAACTGAATTACTAATTCTAATTCAGGTCGAACTACAATTAATGCATAATTAATTTTATAGCATGTGATGGCATGTCCTTCCTCTTCTGATGATAAAAACTTATATTACTTTTTTGCTGAAAAATAAAATTGTCAAAAATCCAAAAAAATTCTCTAATGACTTCGAGAAATTTATATATAGAAGCGTAATTTGCCTTTAATGAACACTACAATCTTTGTACTCAGTTTTTACAAACTTGAATTTTTTCCCAAAGATTTG
>NW_012147797.1:494841-496862 GCF_000956105.1 Propithecus coquereli | reverse complement strand
CACCAAATATGTTAAAATTGTTACAAATTTCAAAGTACACTATATCTAAAGAGTAGAAATAAAAATGCTTAGTGTGGAAAGAGCTTAATAGATGCCCAATATTCAAGTGCAACAGTTTCTTTCTCATACTTGCTGTGTTTAAAAGATAGTAAAACTATCTTTAGAAGTACTTTTTTGGTTACTCAATCATTTATGTTAATAACTCATCTTTATAGGACTAGAGCATTTGCAAGCTGCTTTTGCACACAATATCTCATTTGATTGTCTTGACAAATTATTCTTAAATGCTTGTGTTATTAAAATATTTTGAATGAGATTTAATCCCTGAAATCAGTTATGGATTGGCAGAAATCTTAAAGCATGCACACTTGTTAATAAACTTACCTTACTGAGGTTCTGCTATCCTAGCAAAACATTTAAACTATAAAAATCTATGTGTGTACATACACACACGTATGTATGTATATTTGCACACACATAAGAAATTATCTATTAAATAGAATACTATAGTAATACAAACTAGACAAGTTACCTAATTATGCCAGTTAATATTTTGGCTCCTCAAGGAAAAGGTGGTAAATACAATATTTTTCATAAAGTGCTACTGGTTTTACTCAGTTGGCATTGAAGTCAATTGTTTTTTTCTTTCAACTCCGTAAACAATATAACACAACCATTTTCATGTTTTAGTGCACGCACAGAAAAATGAATCATGTTTAAGCTATATGGTTTGCCATCACAGCCCATTCCAAATTTACTAGAAAGCAACCTAGTGAAAGGCTTGGGAACAGCTGTGGCACTGCTCATAGACAGTCCATGAAAGGAAAGATTAGTTGACACACTTAGTGACACAGTGCTTGATGCACCCTGTAAGCCTTAAGTAAATGTCGAGTGGACATAATAGAACAAAGTTTGTTCCCCACGGTAAGAAGCTTACATGCTTCTTGAAATACTACCATAGACAGCTCTTTTAATACAAATAATGGAAGGTTGTCATTTTAATAACAATAAAATGTTACTTTTTAGAAATACTAAAACAAATTTTGATTTTTTTCAAGATTCTGTGCATGTTTATGTTAGAACTGTTTATGTTCACACATGTAAGACACCAACAGAGATCAACAAATTGCATGATTTGCCTAAAATATATTTCATTTTACCCATTTAAGTCTCCAGTTTAAAGTTACTAATAGTTTGAAGCCACATGATAGGAAATAAGGTGTGAATTCAAAAGAACAGAGTACTTTTTTGGAAATTTGTATCTGTATTGATAAGTAGAAAAAAGAAGAGAAACCTCAAAGTAGGTGTTTTATGTAATGAATACTCCAGAGAATACATAAATTAAATAATACAGTTTGTCCTGAGCACAATTTTTTAAGTTATTTAAAAAATTTCTAAATGCATTATTTCTTATGAATATATGCTCCTAAATGTAAACACTAAATTTGAATATAATATATGATTCACATGCATTGTTTATGTTTTCGCAAAACTTTACTATGTGTAAACTCTAGAAGAATTTTTATTGTTATTTTTATCAATGTTGGAGAAATAATAGAAAGATGTCTACGTAGCCATGTTTCTTTGAAGAAAAAGAGTGGGAAAGTTTTTATCTATTTTTAAAATGAACCACTTGCTTTATTTTCCACTTTTATATGTATTTATTACATTAAAATTAAATTAATGAAAGCCATAAAAAAGATAACAAAGGCTTTTTTTTATTTTTTTATAAACAATAAGCTTAGATTTTTGTATCTTCCCAAAATGTTTTTTTAATTATATCTGTATCAGTCTGCCTACTGTTTATTCAAATGCCAATCCAAATAGCTACATGTATACCTGTATAACATTAATAAATTTAACATTATATTACTACTTATATGGAAAAATACATCTACCGTTACATATTTTTAAATATACACCTGTGGAATAATAAATGTTGTCATGTGGTTAAGCTGAGAACAAATTAAAGATCTGAGAAAGAAATTTATTAACATTCATTGTTTTTAAGTTTTATTTTA
>NW_012147797.1:459815-493770 GCF_000956105.1 Propithecus coquereli | reverse complement strand
GCATGTCCTTCCTCTTCTGATGATAAAAACTTATATTACTTTTTTGCTGAAAAATAAAATTGTCAAAAATCCAAAAAAATTCTCTAATGACTTCCAGAGAAATTTATATATAGAAGCGTAATTTGCCTTTAATGAACACTACAATCTTTGTACTCAGTTTTTACAAACTTGAATTTTTTCCCAAAGATTTGAGATTTGTCTTGATTAAACATTGCATATGAATTCTTTTCTTGCAAGAAATGCCAATGGCACCACATCTTGGTGAAATTAATCCCTCATTTTTTTAATTTCACAAAGTTTATTCAGAAATCTAAGTTGAAGTACAAATGTCAACCATCATTTCTCCTTTCCTCAGAAGATGATGTTATCAACTTTTCAAATAAATAATTAAAGATGAAGAAGGCTTCCAAAAATATTGTTAATACTACCTACAGGAGACTGACTTAGCTCTACAAAATCTTTTATTAAGTTTTTAATTCATTAAATAATTGTTTTATGTAATTTGAAAATATCTTGAATTTCCATTGTTAAAATAATTTCAATTCCTGTCAAAGAGAAGAAATCGTGGCGTCCTAATTCCCATTTTATCCCACTATCTATTCTCTTTCTTGTCCCTAGTAAATTTCTTACCATGAAAACTGAGTTATTTTAATTGTAGAAAAGTGTTTATTGCAAACGTCCTTCTTACAGTAAGAATTTTTACATTAACATTTTACCATAGTATGTTCAGGAATAAAAGGTTGCATTCTGTTGTATTTTGAAAGGCCATAGTTTTCCCCAATGGTATGATGATGCATTCCCCCTAAATGATGGAAATATTGATAAATTGTCAACTAAAAACAACAGTGTGACTCTTTTTTAAAGACTAATTCTTTAACACAAAATACAAGCCGAGTCACTTGAGTTTATAGGCCAAGCACCAAATAGACTAAACAAATTAAATAAATAAAAGTGTGATTTCTTAGTAAGAGTGAATAATTTTGAAGCATCTTTAGGGTAATTCTTACTCTTTTTATTTTTAAAAATATCCAGTTGGAACATGCTGCTAATTAAACGAAGATCTACAGATGGCATTTACCCTTTTGCTTCGTAACAAAAAGGATCTGCAATCAGTTTTATGGAAGATTACCTAAAGAGGAATATTACTGTAAATCAATGACAAAAAAATATTAGACACTACCCTTCTCTGGGTGAGAATGTGCATCCTCCGGATTCTTGCACTGACACCTAATGTAATAAATACTTTAAGATGAATCTTAAATAATAGCTTCAGGGTTTCAACCGGTAAAGATTCACTGTTAGTATTCACCAAAAACTCCAGTATTCAGCACTCAGCCAACAAAGGACAGCAAATAATTCCCAGCAGCATAAATAACGGGAAAGCTACCTTGGGCTTTGTTTTTGTTATGTAAAATGCATTAAAGTGACTCATCCACTTAAGGATTACCTACTCTTAGAAGCTTTAAAGTAGCTTCAAGAATCAAAATAAATTCTTTGCCAGAATGCCGGATAGGTTATTCAGTGCATTTAAAAATGTGTATATATTTATATGTGCCACTGACTTTGACTCTATTTTGCAGCCTAAGAAAGGAGAGAATTATTATTTTTCATTCCTTTCCTGCCGTATGACTAGAGCTACCTATAAATCCTCCATTTCCAGAATAGCAGCGAGGTTTGCTTTTTAATTATTTATTTAAAAGTTATTTTAGAAACGATAAAAATAAGAGAAAATTGCTAGAGGCTCTTGAAACAGTCCCTCCCTCAAAGAATAGGGTCTACTCATTCTAAGAGCAGGAACCGCGTGTCTGTCGGCACTTAGATGTTTCAAATAATGGGTTGGGAAGGTTGGATCGCGTGGCCCCAGCACCGCGAGCCCCCGGGTGGACAGCCCGCTCTGCCGCGGGGAGCGAGCACGCCTCTGCTCAGAAAGGCTGTCAAGTGCACCCAGCAATTCGGGATCTAAACGAGTTTGGGCAGTATAGCAATCAGCATCTTAGAGGCCAAATGCGGGAGAAGTCCACGCTACCCTGGCAAGCCTGAAATTACCTATTTGTGAAATACCCAATCAAAGCACAACTTTGTAGTGAACTGGTTTGATGACAGCGGGTATCTGGTTGGAAACTTTTCCCCCTGCTACAGCTGAACTCCAAGGCTACAGGATCCTTGAGAGACGGGCTGAGGCGCTACGAGACGTCGGCGGACGTTTCCCGGGACGGCCCGGCCCCCGGCGCCCGGCCCCGAGACGCCGGCCGGGTGCGCATTCCAGCGGCGAGCCGCGCGCTCCTCCCGATCGGCCTCTCCGCATCCCAGCCCGGCTCGCCTGCGCTCGCTCCCGACCCCCGCGGCAGGAAAGCCCCGCAACTCGGGACCGACCCCCGCCCAGCTCCCGCGGCACCCCTCGGCCGGCGCTGCCCGCCCGGCCCGGCCCGCCGACTTACGTGACGGCCGAAGGGAACGGCTCCCCCGACGAGGGGCGGATCAGCAAAGATTGGAAAAGTGTCAGAGTCAAGGCCAGCAGGCAGCCAGCAGCCATCTTCGCGATCGAAGATCAATCCCCCTCCCGCCCCACTCGGGGGAAGGGACGGTGCTGGACCGCGGGCGAGGAGAAGGAGCACGCTCTGCTGCCCGGACCGCGGGCGTCTGGAGGGCCGGCGCGCGGGGGCCGCAGGCGTGGAGCCGCCGGGGGCGGCGAGCACGAAGCCCGGCGCCGGGGAAGGGGCGGTGGCGGGCGGACCCACTAGCGCGCGGCCGCTGCTCCGCGCCGCGGCTGCCCTGCCTCCGCCGCCATCAAGGGCGACTTTGGAAACAGACCTCGGCGAGCCCGCCGGCGCTCGCGAGCGCTCGCTCTCCCTCTCGGTTTCCTCCCTGATTTATCCCCCTGATCGCGAGGGGAAGGGGGAGGCGGAGGCGGGGGCGGAGGAGGGGTGACGGCGCTGGGGAGGGGTGGGGTGGCTGCTGGAAGCGGGGAATGGCAGGCAGAGAGACTTGTGGCAGAGAGAGGCTCCGTCTGGCTTCTCCGGGCAAGTCGGAGGGAGGCGGCTGGGGGTGGGCAGCGGGAGGGCCGGGCGTCAGAGCAGTCGGGCGGGGACGGGCCGGGAGCAGCCCTCCATACAAGGCAGAAAGGAACTCCCAAACTCGGCGCCGGTTTGCTCCCGCCGCCCGGCGTGCGGAGGGGGAGCGGACCGGCCCCGCGGGGCTCCCGGGGGACAGGCAGCCGCCCGGCGGGCATCCACGGGCTGCAAGGGCTGCAGCCGAGTACTTGGCTCGCGTCTTTGGGGGTTATTTTTGCACTTGCGGGCAGCGTTCCCCCAGCCCTTCTCCCAGGCGCAGAATCCGCTGCCTGCCTAGGAATCGTGAAGTGATTTGACAACAAATGTAGGAGGGGTTTGTATTGCATTTGAAGCACCACTATTGACTCTCTACCAGGTGGCACTATTTGCCCGGGTGTGCCAGAGGTTAGAGCCTCTGGCGGGGCTGGGGTGCTAATTGTGCCAGCCGCCCCACGCCCAGGTATGGCTCTGCTCACCTGGCGGAGGACAGAGCCTCGGAGGCCGGGCTGGGGACAGACAGAAAAGGACCTGATGCTGTCAAATCTTCCCAGTCCTGTGGTTGAGTAGGACCGAGGAGTGCAGGGACGGATGCTCCTTCTAGGGAGGACAGTGCAGTGAGATGGGCTCTGTAACAACAGCCTGGTTGCGACTGGCTCCAAAAGGCTCTGGCCACTGGCCTGCCCTGCCTGGCAAGACTGCCGCAGGGTGAGTTCACTTTTGTCAACGTGAAGGCATGAAAAGGGTAAGCAGCAGGAACAGGTGGCACTCTGAGAAATGCGTCTGAAATGTGGAGGAGGAATTAAGGGAGGGGCAGAGAGCTGGGGAGTAGCTATGCCAGGCTGGTTTCACCGCCACCCTCAGGAGAAGCAGTGGCAGGGAGTGCGCGGGCCTTCTGGCACAGAGAGCGGGGGTCTGTGACTAGGCCTCTCCCGCCCAGCACAGGCCTCCTTTGAGGAGGCACCTGGTGGGCCAAGGGTAGAAATGGCTCCTCGAACACCTCAGATTCTTAAGCTCCCTCTGGTAGTGTATGAGAAGACTTTTGACATAAAGTGGAAAGAACACAATTCATGATGACCATCCTGTAAATGCGAAAAATCTGTAATTATGGAGGTGACTGAGAGATTTTTAATTAGTCCTTCCTTAGTTCCTGGAGGAGCTTATGAAAGAAACAAGATCCTTATTAATTCGAAATTGATTTTCCAGCTCTCTGAAGGCAACCTCCCAAAACAAAGACTGATGATGATGATGATAATAATAACTGGCCAAATTTTAAAAGTGTATGTGATTTTATGATGATTAGCCCAGGGATTTTTTTCCTTTCCTCTTATCTCTTTTTTATGCCTTATTTGTTTTCTTTATGTTCTCAGCATCTCTATCTTGCTCTTTGTTTCTTTCTTCCTACTCTGAGTGGCCTCACAAAAGGCACCCCACCGTGACTTAACTTAGTTTGTTTTATGCTAGGCACAGAGAGTGTGGCAGCAGGAGCTGGGCAGATGAGGGATGAAGTGGGATGTAATGGGATTGAGAACTAGAGCTCAGGAGGGTGGTTTATATCACTGAAGATAGCTTCCCACTCCAAAATTAGATAACCAAATAGTCAAATCCATCATTTCTTCAATTTTTAATGATTCAAAAGCAGATTTTCTTCCCCAGCGTGAAGATTAAGAAGAGCAGAATTAGATGCCCATTATTGTCTACGTGATATGTTGGTATCGTAATAGCCTCGCAACATAAAAATATCATTATAATATATTCTGTCAATTATTTCAACAACGATTCCAGTCTTCCTACTATGGTACACCGTTTCCAATTTTTTTATCTTTGGGAGAAAGGGCTTAAAGAATAAAAGAATGTAATAAACTTCTAGAGAAGGTAAGTCAGCCTTCATTATTAACTTTGTTGGCCTTTGAGCCAAATCTCAATTTCTTTGGATCACTCTGATGAAGCAATGTGTTCTCCAATATCTGAAGGTGTTGAAGAAAGATATTGCTTCTACAATTCTTACTGACAGCGTAGCTTATCAACTGTGAGCCTAAATCATTGTTTAATATCCTGTTGCGAGGTTTTCTAGTAATTGCTTTTTATCAACCTAAACCTTTTTAATGAGGATATTCAAAATGTGTTTTTCATTTCTTATGTATGACAGCGGAAAGTCATTCCTACAACATAGCATTATGTTTCTGTTGGATCAACTACAGCCATAACAATGCATTTTTGGGGGGCTCAGTCCTGTTATTTTGGAAAATCCCTTAAAAATCAGATCATATCCCATTAATTTTAATAAAATTTTTAAATCACCAATATTTGCCATTCAAGATAAAATGTTTACAAATCATAAGGACTCATAAGGTTAACTGTTGTATTACAGTAAATGATGCAAATGTGCAGAATACACAGTAAATACATTATAGGCTATAAATGAACAAGAAGTCACAACTCAATATTTACTATTCATTTAAGAGGAAATATTTTAATTAGAAAGTTAGTGAAGTACAACAGGAGATTTTTGTACTTAATCATTTCTCAAAGAAAATTTAAAGATTTCCTTCATAGAAAACACTGACTTATTTACAACAGAATTATAATTGGTAACTTTTGGTTAACTCTCAATTGATATTTCATAGAAATGTTTAATTCATTCATATATATTTCATTTTTGTTAATTAAAAATGAACAAAGAACATTAAGAACTTAATAGCCATGAACTGTTCATTCTTACTTCCTTTTTGTTTTAGGTTATACTATGAATATTGGTAGTGTAAAATTCTACTTTTATTGTATTTTCATACGAACATAGGTATATATAAGCGTGTCTATGATTTTTTTCAGTAAATCAAATCTAATTTCTTCAACATTTTGGCTGAAAGAATGAGACAAAATAACCAACTGAAATGGTTTTAATTTATCTTTTTTGCTCTCATATACAGATAGACATACACAAACACTGAAAGTGAAATTATTACTCTTAGCCAAAAAAGTTGAAAAGGCAATAATTAATTTTCTAAGTTTTTTGCATACCTTAAGAAAACAAAGGTGAAAATGTTGACAAAGGGCTGTATTTGCTTATATGTATATAGGAGTATATGACTTGTCTCTGAGATAGGCATACAGTAAGAGTCGTAATCAGAAATACTTGTGATTTGAGGCAGTATCATGCTTCAGTGCAATCACAGATGTGTGCCACAGAAAGCTAAAATTAAAGACAAATGGACAGAAACCTTCAACTATCTTATCTCCTTGGGGAATACTTTCACGAGCCAGGAATAAGAAAGCAAGCAACTGAGAAGTATCAATGCCCAGGAGAATGGTTAAAGGAGTATGTAGAGATTTTAAAGTCAGAGTTTATATTCAGTATTTTTAAAGTAAAGGCACATAGAGGCCTTCATAAAAAAACAGCATGGAAAATAAACTATCCTAAACTAAGAAACATGTTCAGATATTTCCTACAAACAACACAAATATTTAGGAGAAATTTTTCTGTGGCCCAAGTAATATTGACTGATATAGCATTAAACTTTGGAGGAAAGAAATACCTTTTCTAAATGGGCAAAAAGTAACATTAAACAAGTATATACTGGAAGCTTATTATTTGTTGGTCAGAGTCCTATATTGGCAAACTTACGCTAATTTAAGTATTTAGAAAAATTAGCTATTATATTTAAAAATACCATCGTATCTTCAACCAAGCAATAGCTTTTATGTTATTCTATTTTGGATCTCTGCTAATCATAGAAGTTTTCATTCAATTCCTTTTTCTTGTTTTATTTTTCTCTTCTTCTGTCCTCTTTCCCATTAAACACAAACACATCTCAGAAAAAAATCAGGGCCTAAAACATGACTTCCTATAAAAAACAAAATTCTGTTTAACTGTAAAATCTGAATTTCATAGTATGATCCATCCTCACTCAATAAATAGAGCTAGAGGTTTTTTTAATCTGTAAGTTACAGCAAAAAATATATGGAATCTATTTATTTAGGCCTCCATAGACAAAGGGAAGTAGAAAATTCAGTTATTTATCCACATACATTCACCAGCAAAGGAAAATGCAACGGGAAGTGGTTAGTAAGAGGTAGATAGTAAATATTGAAATGGCAGAAATGAATAACTGTTGGCATTCTTTCCAGGTTTTTGAATTTTATGGGTTAGCCTTCCATGAGAGGGGAAGAAAGAGATCATCTATTGATATTATTCTTCTGATACTAGGTTTTTCAGATTCCTTTAAGATAGTAAAATACCATTATAACCTAATGTATTTCTATGAGATTTTCGATATGTTATAGGTCAAATTTACCTTCTGAATAATATAACTCATTGCAGTAGGCTACTGATAATACAGCCTGATAGATGGATGCCTTTAGAAGCACTACAGAGTAGTGCTGCTAGGGGCTTCTCCTTCTGCATGGTAATGAGCATGGGAAAAAAAATAAGAGAACAATGATTTTATTTTTGTAGTCACATATTTTAGATTTATATGATTAAAATACCTACCATTAATACAAAGAATACTTGCATATCTGGACATACCAGTGAACTTACAGTTAAAATCCTATGTTCTATTGATAGATGAATAAAATAGAGATCATGTTATTGTCATCTATCATGGTTGGGAGATGTAAACTTTTAAGTGTGATATTTGGAAATATTTGAAAATCAATATAGAGCAAATATTATCCAGTAATAGTATTTTCTTCAAGATACACAACATAACAGGGTATAATTCCTAAGGGTTCCTGATAATTTGGGGAAAAAATACTATGATGCCTGATCAGCTGAAGGATATTGTTTGTGCTATATAATGTTCGATCATGTTTTTATAATCAAATTAATAGTATTTCCAGCTTGCATATCTTTAAAACTAAGAGCAGAAATTTAAACAAGTCTGTTCTAAAAATAGCTTGTGTTGTCTACAATTGCAATTTGTATATAATTATTTTCTTTTTCTTATTTACAATTCTTTAAATTTTACTGTAGGGCGACCCATTCTTTAAGAATAATGATTCTCTCAGAATGTCCATAGTCAGCCAGAAGAAAAAAATTGATTCAATAGATTTGCCAACCTGGGTGAAGACGGTGCAAAGAAAAGCAATGACTAAGTCTTGAGTTTCAAGGTGAGCGTTTTTATTACCTGGATATTGCTGCAAGTCTTTGTGTTACACAGAGAGCAACCTGTCTTGTCTCAAAATGTCATTCACTTTTGTGGATATATTTTATATTGTCAGGATACTGGCAGATTAAGTTTTAGTTAGTTTAAACCAAACAACCAAATGGATATCAAATGTATAACTCCAAAATGAAGATGATTGTGTTTATTATATTTTAATAACATTTAATAACTTAGCTGTCATTAATAATGATCTTAACTTTAATTATACCATTTTACATATGATTAGCAATCGTTATTTGTAACAAGAACAAGCATGTTTTTGGTTGGAGGGCTGTGTATATTCTTCTGTCTCTGTGTCTTTCTCTGTTAGTATCTGAAAATTGCTTATACTCAAGACTTGATACTTTTCAAAAAATTATTAGAGTGCTTTTGGACTTCCTATTAATATATATTGGCTTAAATATACATTTCCTTTAAACTTTATTTTTATTCTCAAAATATGTAAAACTTTTCCCTTTCAACAAAATACTTATCCAAGACAAACTGTCACCATAAACCTAGTTACAACACTGTGTCCACACTTCAAGCCTTAACAAATGCCCATGGCTCATCAGTGTTCAGTAACAGAACCCAGTTCTGCCATTTTCCCTTTTCTTTCTCAAGTTAACCAGCTAGCCGACTCCGCCCCTTCTCCACCCCTTCTTTTGATCGTTTTCTTCTCTAACAGGCAATAGTTGATTGTCTGTAACAGGTTACCAAAAGAGGCACTGTTTAAATAGTGAGAGAAAAGGAAGTAGAAATAAGTAGGGAAGGTGAAGAGAAATTATCCAGAGTAGAGAAAAATGGAAACATGAAGGGCACCTACATGAAGGAAAGGATGGGTCTGTTCATATAACACAGATAAACACAATGCAAAGAAGAGGAAAACAGCAAGAAACATGAAGGCCAAGACTGTCTGAAAGAAACTAGTAGCATAAATGAGGCAACGAAGTAGGGCAACTCAATTTACTTCACTATCCAATTGACTAGAATTTTTAAGGTTAAGTAAATATAATACATAATCTTCAATATCTCCTGATTTTGCAGAAAATATGAATAATTGTTCCAGGTCCTTTTTCTAATTTAAAAGTACAATAGCTTCCTTGATGTTAACATTTAACCACTTTTTTTAAATCAAAAAAGTAAATGTTATTTAAAGCTGTATGTCAGATGCAACTACTATAATATAAGTTTGCAGATTCCCTATGCATTTGATATACCCAGAGGCAGCAAATATGATCACTTGACAGGTAGAATTTTTATATGAAAAAGGAAAAACATCATACTCTAAATCTATTTCATATAAAATATTGATTTGTATATAACAAGATTTTTTTAATAGTAAATCACTGGGGAACTGTAATGAACCTTCATTCTTTTCTTTTTCAACCTTCAGAACCACTTCTTTCTCCCTATTCCTTTTTTCAGAAAAATTCATGAACAACAATAGGAAGGTGTAAATGGGATTAGATGGAAAGGGCAACAGTGACTTAGCTGCTTCAATGACTTTGTTCTCACCTGGAAAATTGTTCACATTTAGAAAATGTTCAGGAGCCCTGGACTAAGTGTCATCTGTCTCAGGCTCCTTCCCATGTGTTAACATCATTTTGTTCTTAATAAGAAACTCATTCTTATTTTAGGCCTGCTTCAAATACTCAAATACATGATCCCAGGTTTTCTGTTGGCTGTTGAAAGCATTAGAAACTCCTTCCTACCTACAGATAAGTATGCTGACATGCAGTGGTGTGTTAGAAATGGCACAGACATATCTAACTACAAAACTTAGTTATGGCGTTTATAAAGGAGCAAAGTTGGGATTTGAACCTACGTACCTTCCTTAGGTACCCTGACTCTTAACTGCTATGCCATGTGGTCTTCCTCTTGCTCTGATATTTAGTAGCTCAGAGACGTAGGCTGAGTCACTTAGCCTTCCTGAACCTCAGTTTTCAATTTTTAAAAAATGGAAATAATGCTATGATAGAGGGTTTTTTTTTCAATTTGTTTTTAACAGCTTTATTGATATATAATATGCATGCCATACAATTCACCCATTTAAAGTGTACGTTCCAATGGCTTTTAGTATTATAGAAAGATTTTCACTATTATTTAAAAAGATCGACCATTGCACATTTAAACTGAGATAATATTTGATAAGACCTACGTGTATGGGCTATGTAGGCATGTGCCAAATAGCAATTCAACTTAACATTAATGTTAGGCAAATTTTAATGACTTTGACACTAAAGTCATACTGCTTACTAATGATTAGGGTTTTTCCATATATGAAACCTTAGTCACTGTCCACCTTATGCAATTAATTACTATAAAAAGCTTGCATTTAAACTTATATGACAAAAATAATCATTTGGGTCTCGTGATAGATTCATATGAAATCAATAAAATTATAATTCAGATTGGCACATGTACCTATTTCTTAATTTGTATCCTTTGTACCATTTATGTATATGCATGAAGTTTATTTTGTCATCTTTTTACTCGCACAATGAGAATAGTATTTATGTTATTGAAGTAAGTGAGGCTGTAAATGGCATTTGCATTCATCAGCCACATCAACTCGGCTTCTACATTTAATCACTGGCTAGAGATATTTATTGCTTCATGTACTGTTCTTCCATAAACAGCAATACCTCAGTAAGACACCTTCATACTACTGATTATTTTTTCTTTCAATGGAGATCAGAAAAACAGTAACATTTTACAGAAATAAATATTCTTACCTTGATCAAGTAAGAAGCTTTAAGAAAGTGAATATGACAATACCAGATAAATCAGATCAATAAAGTCTATAACTAAATGTATTTCATTTTTAATATCTTCTGTTAGATTTTCAAATGTACAAATATGAGAAGAATGTGTCATTTTATTTCTCAGTGAAATATTAAGAAAACTACCTGATTTTAGTGCTTTCTCTTAAGAGAATTTTTAAAAATATAAGTAAAAATATTTTCTAAAAACTATGATAGTGATAGTAATCACCAACATGCAATTACCAACTTATAACGTGTTCCAAATGATTATTTTTATATCATTGTTTTGAAACACAGGCTGCATTTTCTCATAGAAAAAAATATGTGGATTTTAATTAGAACCTATGCATGCTTTCAAATTTCTACTTAGTTTTAATTACTGGTTCTAGAATCACCATTTCTAGTTATAGAGTCTAATAGGCTTCAAATAATACTTAAATTATTTTTTAATATTTAGATTAATAACCTTGGAAATGTCTCTCTATTGATGGGAGTTGATGGTCATCATTTAATTTCATTTGATTGATCAAGAGTGATTTATTGTATATCATTGAGAAAAAAAGCCAAATTCTCTGTTTCGCACATGTGGCATATATATGTAAATGCATAATGGAAACCTAAAGAACTCACCATATTGTCTGATACAAACTAGAAATTTAGTTGTATGTCTTTATTTATTCATTTGTACATTTATTCTTTATCCTTTCTGTCAGTTATCTATTCATTTGGTATTAATTATATAGTTATTTGTTATTAACTAAGTAAGAGCTGAACATTCTGATGGGAATCATGTGCTTCATAAATTTATAAATATTTCTACTTGCTACCCAGAAATTGGGGTAAATGTGTGTGTTTGTATATTGTATGTAAATGCTTATATGAGACATCAATTTGTTTTCCAGTCCTAGGATATGTGGTGCCCTTTGTTATTAAAGAGAAAAGTTTTAAAACTGGAATCTTGTGTCCAGAATTCTAAGTTAAGACCCTTATAAATTGCGTTGCTGTTGGGAATGTAATTTAGAATGGGGCAGCTGCTTTGGAATAGATTAAATGTAGAGTTACCATATGACCCGGCAATTCCACTCCTAGGATATTTACCCAAGACAGATGAAAACATGGGTTCACACAAAAACACCTGCATGGTCACAGAAGCAATGTTCATAACAGTAGAAAAAGTCATATGTTCATCAACTGAAGAAAGGATAAATAATAATGTGGTATATCCATTCAGTGGACTATTATTTACCAATAAAAGTGAATGAATTACTGACGCATACTACAACGTGAATGAACCTTTAAACCATGTCAAGTGAAAGAAGCCATTCATGAAAGACTACATATTGTATAATTCTATTTATATGAAATGTCCAGACTAGGCAAATCCACGTAGATAAAGAAAGTAGATTAGTATTTGCCTAGGGCTTGGGTGGGGTATTGGGCGAAATGGGGGGTGACTGCTAGTAGGTATGGGGTTTCTTTCAGGGGTGATAATATGTTCTAAGGTTGATTGTGTTGATGATTGCACAACTTGTAAATATGTTGAAAAACACTGAATTGTACACTTTAAATGGTACAATTATTACTACTAGACTGCAAATCTTGTAGACTATGTTGCCTTTAATTATATAGCTGACTACTGAAGAATAAAAGACAAGTAGGTAAATAAGCCAAAAGCATTATGTGCAAGAAAAATTAATCAAATGTTGGTATTGTGTGTGTTTAAAGTAAACCAGTATAACTGAAATGTGACCCTTATCTTCCTAAGCGTTAGGATTGATTCCTGGGAAGGGTAGATTTGTAGAGATGGGGGCTTGTCCTGTTCTAAGCAATTTCAAAGGATGTATGCAGCATCGGAAAAGGGAGATAGAGTCTGGACTGAGGTGTGGCTGGTAGAAAATAACAGGAGAAGGCTATGGCTGTAACTTTGAAGCTATAGAGCCATCCATGCATATTAGTGGCTCTCCAGCTTGGACATGCACTACCAATACCTAGAAGACCTGTTAAAACACAGATCACTGGTGCCCAAGGCCTAGTTTCTGATTCTGTAGGTCCAGGTGGGGCCCAAGAATGTACATGTCTAACAAATTTGCAAGTGTACTGATTCTGCTGATCAGGGGACTACACTTTAAGAACCTCTTGTATATTCGTGTGTTATTCATAAAGTGAATGTGTATGAATGGGAGATGATGGGAGGTGGGCTAAGAAAAAGAAGAGAATAACGTGAAAGTATGCTTGAGACTATGAGTTTGAGACCAGCCTGGGCAACATAACAAGATCTCATCTCTACAAAAAATTTTAACATTAGCCCAGCTTGGTAGCACACACCTGTACTCGGAAGACTGAGGAAGACCACTTGAGCCCAGGAGTTTGAGGGTGCAGTGAGCTATGATGCACTTCACTCTAGCCTGGGCAACAGAGTAAGACACTGTCTCAAAAAAAGGAAGTGATACATTGGATACAAATTTGTAAGTCAATAAACTAACTTAGATCAAAGCTTCTAACACTGGGAATCATCTTGGTACATGGTGGGAATGGTGATTCAGTGAGGTGAGTATTATTATCAGGTGTGACTGTTCACGTCAATTTCTGAGTTAAACTGCCCGTCAGATCTGCTGCTTCCTTTTATGTATAAAGGCCACTGATATTGGCATATGCAACACGTGAGGCCAAGGTGGAAGTCTGCTCTTCAGTGTGAAAGTTGGGTTGTGTTAAAGACCTCACTGTTCCCAAAACATGTATCCCTCAAGGCCATCTTGCTCCCCTTCTTGGTTTAAAACTCTATTTATTATCAAAGTTATAACATCAGGTTGCTTAAGAAATACTTTCAAATACACACGCCGTCTAGACAGAAGCATCCCTCCCATAAACGCATTAATATCCATTTGCCATTATTAGGTATTAGCTATTATCTTGGAAGGAGATTTCCAGGCTATGTGAAAAGTTATTTTAGTTTTGATAATAAATCAGTATGGATTTGACTCAATGCAAACATTTCACTCTGAAATTGAATGATAATGATATTTTATTTAATTTACCATGAAAATAAATTAGAAAGAATAATCAGCAAGAAAATGTTATTAATAAAAATTACTTTAAACACAATCTTAGCTGTTTCTCAAGTCTACTTTATGTTACATTAAACAATAATTTCATTCATTTTCGCTATTTCAAATAAGACAACTTCATATGGGTCACAGAATCTACAGAGAACACAAGCAAAAAATAAACAAAACTCTTTATTTTGGTTAAAAATAGGAATTGGGCTTAGTGCCTTGGGCAGAAAAATCATCTGGGTACTCCAAAGAAAATATGGCTTTAGAAAGAAAAATAATTCAATAGAGAAAGTATAGAATTGTAATTCAGCCTTCCTCTTTTTTCAATTCCCTGAGTTGTCCAAGGAAATCTGTATAATCTGGAGACAGATGCTTGAGTGCTTTATTTCTATTATGTCAACTAATGTGGATAAACAGATAGGAGCACGAGTTCGGAGACTGTTAAATACATGAATTAGGTGACTATAAGATTTATCATTTTCAATTAGAATTTTGTAAACCTAATGACTTTTGAAAACCATTTCTAAAGCCAAGTCTATCATGTGATATTTTACTTTATAAGAAACACTACATTGTGATTATAAATATTAGATAATTCACTATTATATTCAGAATCAGATTGTGTGAACTGGCAAGCCAATTATTGGGTTTAAATTAAAGCGTAAGTAACATTATTAGACTACTTTTATACCATTAAGGAAATCAAGCCCCTGAAATGATTCGGCCCCTTTAGTAATAATTTATAAAACTAAATGGCTTAATTCTTATCATGATATGCTCAATATTTCCAAATGTTATCACCTGCTAGAATTTGGTTCTAATTATACTACTTTTACATAAAACAATAATACTGTCATAAATAATCATTTAAAAAATTTTTCTCATTTAATACAAAAATACTTTCTGCCTTGGAGTTGATTTGACAAGATTATGTTCACACGTACTTTAATATAACGAAGACCCTTAAAAATAAAAGTCAATTGAGCATCATGCTAAATTATATCAAACAATGTATTTTATCTAGTTCTTACCTTTAAATGAATATTCAACAGAGTATTCAACAAAAGTAGGCATTTCTATATCCAAGAAGCTACAAATTTTAGCACTGATTAAAATAGTCTCAGAACTAATTATGTACTCATGCTATAGTTTTCATAAATTTTAGTATTAGGTTATTAAGTATGAAATGTCCAATTTCCTTAAGTACTAAGTTTGACAGTTGATATCTCTGATATTTCACTTTGACACTTCTTGTTTTGTTTATTTTTTATTGTGAAGGTACATCCTCAGTCTTTTAAATTCAAGTTTTGGCTTGTGATTATCTTTCAAAGAAATTTTTTAGAGGAATTTTTGTGAAACTATGGATAAGTCAAAAATTTGTGTTATTTTCAAATATGAGTTCTGTCATGGAACTAATGTAGCACAGACAGCTCAAAATATCAATGAAGTGTTTGGGAAGGATGTGGCTAATGAATGCACAGTACATCGATGGTTTGAGAAGTTCTGGTCTGGTGAGTTTAATCTTGAACATGAGCCACATGGGCTACCTGAGACCAAGGTGGCTAATGATGAGCTGAAAGCTGTAGTGGAAGCGAAACCATCTCAACCTATGCATGAATTAGCAGCAAGGTTTGACGTTACTATTCCAACAATATTGGACCATTGGAAACAAATTGACAAGGTAAAGAAGCTGGATAGATGTGTTCCACATGAATTAAATATGTTGGAAGAGAAATCGTCTCAAAGCTTGCCTCTCTTTGCTGTCACCACATAAAGGCAAACCATTTTTACACTGTATTGTTACTTATGATGAAAAATGGATTCTTTTTGATAATCGCAAGCATTTGGCACAATGATTGAATAAAGATAAAGTGCCGAAACACAGTCCAAAACCGAATATTCATCAAAAAAAACCTAATCGTGTCTGTTTGGTGGTTCACTGCTGACATTATCCACTACAGCTTCATGAAACCTGGTCCATCGATTACAGTGGTTGTCTACTGCAACCAATTGGACAAAATGATGAGGATGCCTGAGATTAAGCAGCTGAGATTGGTCAATATAAACAGGCCAATCCTATTGCAAGACAACACAAGACCACATGTCACCCAAACAATTCTCCTCAAACTGCAGAGGCTGGACTTGGAAACTTTGTTATCCACTGTATTCACCAGACCTTGCACCAACTCACTACCGCTTCTTCCAGGCTTTGGACCACTTCTTGCAAGGAAAACTATTCAACTCTCAACAAGCTGTGAAAAACACCTTTTGCAATTTCATTGACACTTGGTCTCCAGGCTTCCTCACTGCTGGCATAAGCAAACCACTGTTAAGATGGCAAAACTCTGTCAATAGTTTAGGCGAATACTTTGATTAATTGTACTGCTTCTTATTTGAGATATAATAAAGTACATTTTTTATTTGAAATCAGACATTTCATATTTGATGATGTAATATTTTTAATAGGGGAAAGATAAAACCTAAAGGTATTTTAAAAAAAAGCTTTAAGATTGAGATTTTTTTCTGATCATATAGATAATTCTATATTAGGTTAACATTGATTTATGTGACAAATAAACCCTTAAATATTGATATTTTAACATAGAAGAAAATTAGGTTTTGCTTACTTAATAGTAATGCAGGCTTGCTTGGCACCAGACAAATTTCTTCTGGTGGTAATTCAAGGAACCAGGCTCTTTCCTTTTTGTGGCTCCTCTGTCTCTAGGGCCCTAGAGTCCTTTGTGCATGGACAAAAAGGAAAAAGGGTGACTGGATGAGGAATATCCATTTCTTAATAGCTTGAAGCATATCACATCTATACTTATTCCCTTGGGATAAACTAATCATATGGCCCCACCCAGGGACGGAGTCTTGCTCCATCGCCCTAGGCGTCATCACAGCTCACTGCAACCTCAAACTGCTGTGCTCAAGCGATCCTCCTGCCTTAGTCTCTCAAGTAGCTGGGACTATAGGCACGTGCCACCAAGCCCAGCTATTTTTTTTTATTTTTGGTAGAAAATAGAAATAGGGGTTTCATTCTTACTCAGGCTGGTCTCAAACTCCTGACCTTAAGTAGTCCTCCCTCCTCAGCCTCCCAGAGTGGTAGGATTATAGGAATGACCTCCTGAATTAAAAGATAATAAATTTGTGTTGCTTTAAGCCACAACATTTTGGGTTATTTGTAACACCAGCAGCAATAGGAAACTAATGTGCCCTTTTGGGAGCTATACAGATTTTAGATCACAATCCCTATTATTGCAAATCTGGGGGACAGGAGCTTTATATATATATATATATGTATACGTATACACACATACACATATATGTACATACACATATACATAGTTGCAGGCTTTTATTTTGAGGACAGGCTCAAGTTTTGTTTTGTTCTGTTCTTAAGAATAGAATTCTCTTAAAATTTAGAGGCTTCTGATCTAATTATTTCCATCAGTACCAAGTTACAATCACTATAGTCAAAGTTCTTTCCTAGACATAATATTCAAGTTTGCTTTACTTTTTTTCTTTCTTACTGTTCTCTCTCCCTCTCCCCTTTTAATATTAGCTGCCTTAGGGCCATCTGAAATTTTAACGTATTTGGGAGTAAAAAACTTAAACTAATATTTACCATAGGGCTGAATTTTTCATCCCATTCTTACATGAGCCCTTCTCTTCTCTTGTAAAACTTCATTAAGTCAAACAAGAAACCCACAGTATCTTGTTATGGATTTATTTCTATCTCTTTTTTTAGGTAGAGTTATAGGTTTGGTAGTCATGTAGTTTGCTTAGTAAGTTCTGCTGGTGACAATCTGACCAAATGTTTTGACCCTGTGTGACTTGAGTCTTTATCTGTCTAGACTGTTATATCAATTTATTTCTAGACTGTCTCCCAACCATTGAAACAATACTACATACTTTAGTTTTTTTTGTTCTGGTAACACCCAGTTCAAGGGATTAATTTATTTATTAGTTTGAGAATGTTAACTGTTGTTCCAAATAAACTCATATGTTTCAGTGGCTCAACAGAATGAGAATTTACTTCTCACTATAGTAACAGTACAATGTGGGGGATTCAATTTCCATCAATCTTTGTGGCCTCAAGCTCCCTAAACCTCAGAGTGATCTGCAGAAGGGGACAGAGAGGTTAAAAAATGTCTTCTTTTTAAATGACCTTGTATAAAAACAACTCACAGAATTTCTGCTCACATTTCAATGGGGAGAACTAATCTCATGGTCTTGTCTAGGTCCATGGGCTCACCAAAGTCAATTCTATCCTATGGGAAGAGGGCTACACATGTTTTTGGACAGTTAGCTTTACTTACTACTAATATCTATCATACATAGAACAGAGCATTTTAAAAGTTTTCTTATTTGTAAAGGCTTTGCTCACTAGGACTATGTCCTCTGCCAGGATAGAAAACCACTGCTTTAGAGGTATCGTGCTGTGTCCTGGGATGTGGAGTATCAAGCACAAAAATGGTGCTTGGTACTCAGATAAAGCTGAGTACCAAGATAAAAGTCAGGAACACAAACCTACCGTTTGCTAAGATCTATAATAAACCCAGGGAAAGAACACACACACACACACACACACAAAGTACAATGGCCCCTATCCTCTTGGACCTTAAAATTGGGTCAGGGAAAAGCACTAAACAAATCCAACTAATTACGGAAATTGAGAAGTGCTATGGATGAAAAGTAAAAGGTACTAAGAAAAAGTTCAACAGCAAGACTTAATATTGATTGATGAGTTAGTAAACAGTTTCTTGGAGTCAGACATACAGAAGGGGAATGATAACCAGGTGAAGAGTAGAAATCATTCCAGTAAAAGAAAAATCGTGTGAAATTGAAGCAGATTTCCTGTTATGATAGAATGAGGTAGCTTGCAGGCGACCAAAGTTTCTTTTGAGAACAACTAGAAAAGTCACATAAAATATTTAACAGCATCAAAGGTCTGCTAAATCAGCCAGAGTAAAAGGGCCAGAAGTCTGGAGAAAAGGGAACTGTAGCAAGGTGAGCTAACATTCCTCAGCAAAGGCCTGAAAATGTGGGCTTTGCTTGGGCAAAAGGTCACTGCTGGAGGACAAAGAAATCAGAAGAGGTTTCCGTGGTTTTACAAGGCTGAAATAAAAGGGAAAAAAATAAGAAAACTATGAGCACAGAATCTAATGAGGAGAAAGGTTTGGAGAATTATGCCTGCCACATGGCCAGTTTAATAGGCTAAGAAGAAAGTTTCTGAATAGCACAACAATTTTTTCGTAACTTCTCTGTGCCAAGTGGACAAGGATTAGAGTTCTGGATCTTTCATGAAAAGGGCTAAGACATACATTTAAAAGCCCTAGAGTGTATGCTGTAGGTGAAGGAGAAATCCAGAAGTAGAAAAAATATTATCAAAACCTCACCCTGGAAGTTACTGATTATATTAAGGATGTCAGTCTCAATATATCTTCCTAGAGAAAGAAAGAGGAGGATAACATAATTTGAAATCTCGATGGATTTTTTTATGCCTAACATCCTATATTTAGTCAAATATTCTAGACATGCTAAAAGACAGAATTATATATCGAACATTTAGAAAACATTAGAATATAAGAATGGACATATAGTAATCCAATAAGAATGGATTTATAGCAATCCAATTAGTGGAGATAGCATACAAGGACATTAATTGCGATGAAGGTGTTCAAGAAAAAAGAGAAAAATGCGGAGAAATAAATAAAAAGGCAGAAAATTTTGTCACAGAATTGAAAACCATTGAAAAAATAAAATATATATTTTAGAGCTAAAGAATAGCTGTGTTTAGTAGCAGATTGGACTTGCAAAAGTTAAGTTTAGGGAATTGGAATACAGGTCTGTGGAACATATCCAGACTATAGAGAAAAAAAAAAGAAAAATACAGAAAGTACATGATAAACATGTGAGACAGAATGGAAAGATCTAACATACATGTAATTGGAGTCTTGCAGGGAGATGAGAGAGAGTAGAACAGAAGCAGAGAGTATGAGAATTTCTAAAAGTGTTGCAAGATGCCAGGTCCGAAATTTAGGAAGTACTGTAAAACTCAGTATAAATAAAAAGAAAACCACATTTAAGCGCACTATAGTTGATCGCTAAGTATTAATACCAGAAACAATGAGCAAATTTTCAAAACAGTCCCCTATGAAACAAAAGGGCCAGAGGCAGGAAAGAGTTTATCCAATTCAAGGAAAAATTTTTAAAAGTCAGTGTTTTTAGACTTTAGTTAATAAAAATAATAATAATGAAGCAGAGAAGTGACTCAAAGTAAGACTGCAAAAGGAAGAAATAGGTAAAGTTATACTGAATCTTGTAGATTATGTTTAGGATTTTGGATTTTATCTTCAGGTAATGCAAAGTTTTAAAGGATTCAATAGGGGAATGACTTGATCAAATATGCACAATTAAAGTTTACTTTTGCAATTCTGAGGAGCATGAATGGGGAAGGGAAAGAAAAAGAGTGGAGAGGAGGAATCTGGTTACCATAACTAGAAGCAAAAGGCATTAAAACAAGACAGAAATACATTTGGCATAACTAGCGCCCAAGTTCAGAGAACAGCTACCAGCAAGGCTGCTTTGACCTCAGGTTTTTAAGTGGTGAATGAGATTTTGTAAAAATGCCTCCGACTGGTAGTTGTTGGGATACTGGCAGGACTGAAATTACTGGACAGAGTCCAGTGATCAAGGATCGAATCTGCAGATAATTGAAGTTTGCCCAGATGAAGACCTAGGGAATTTGCTACTGCTCATATGCACTGAAATGATATTTTGTCCATTATTTTGTTACTTATCCATAAAATTTTAGAGATGTTGATGCTGCATATAGTCATAATAGGATAAAAACTTTAACTGGCTCCATGGAAGTTAAGGAAACTAACAATTGAGCACTTCTTAGTTTCAGGCACTGTATTGTATGTTTTGTATATTTCATTTTATTGAACTGTCACAGTGACCTCATAGAGGTCTTATTCCCCTTACACAACTGAAAAAAATGCAGCTAAATTTAAGTAATTTGTTGAGAAACAGATAAAGAAACTTATGTCGGCAGGCACTGCTACCAAATGCAGCTGGGAACAAACTGAGGTCACTGACTTTGAAGCCTGTGGTGTTTCCACTATATGCTGCTCTAGAAAACTCTTTAGATCTTTTTCACATCTTCATTCACACTTTCCCGTAAGGGCTGGGGTGGAGGCGGGGGTGCGGAATTTATGTTGTATAAAAAGTTGGGTAGGGAAGGAAGTATAATAACCTGTACTGCCCCAAGTTGTAGGATCATGGAGCAGGGTAATAAAAGTAAGATGAGTCAGTTTTAATGATTATTCTGGTCGCTTTTGTCCAACTTGGTGAGTCATGTATAATTTTATTTTATGATGACTTCCATTAACTGGAATAATAAAATATTAATAAGCATATACAATTCCACAGAATAAGATCATCACAATGATAAAAGAAATAAAACAAGAGATAGTTACGGTATATAATGACATTTTGGGGAAATATATAGAATCTTAGGATATTTCTTTGTAACAGTTTGTAATTGTCTCTGTGTACAAATATCTAAACTTGGCACTGCCCTCCCTGGGTTTTCAATTAAGACTGAACTGAAAATATGGAAGACAGTATTATCCAATTTTTTTCTTTAATGAAATATTATATAATGCATGGAAAATCCTATGCATACCATAAGACATTGTTTCTTTGGGAAGAAAATGAAGATACTGAAGTATAGTAATGCACAGACATGCATTTCATAAAAGTGACTCAGTACTTTTGTTACAGATTCCAAGCTCAGTATCTCATGAGGGTTAACTAGTCTTAAGAAGAAGCAGGAAGCTATAGAATTTCTTACAATGTGAACATAGAGATTCAGCTAGAATTTTAATCATATAGCTCCTTAAACAGCTTGGCTGATTTCCATGAAATGGAGCAAAATCCCCGTAAACAATGTAGTTGTACTCTAAGAAACACAGAGGGAGGTTTATGGAAGCTTTGCCAGAAAGGCTAGGAAAAATCAATCAGTCATTATCTGGGGACCACGATACTTGGACACTTTAAATAGCATGAGGTTAAGAAATCAGCCCGTCTTGAATGAAATTAATATCTCTGCTCTGCCACTTACCAAATGCATAACACCTTCAAGTTTACTGGATTTTATTTGCTTCAGTTTAATAATGTAAAAAATCAAAATAGTTCTGGAATCTGTCACTTGGAGTTACTGTAATGTTTAAATGAGTTAATATATATAAATTGAGAATATTATCTAGAAAATTACAATCATAATCATTAAATACTATATCATCGCCATCATTATCATGATCATTTTAATGTTATTATTAATATGTCATCATGACTAATATTTTTCTGTTTTTTGCAACTTCCCCTTTGGGATTTCTATTTTGCTCAGACTACTTAACTACCTTGCTCAAACTATTTTATTTAAATAGTCATATTTCCCTTTAATTTTCTCATGTTTTTTCTTTCTTTCTTTGTCTCTTCCTTCCTTTCTTTATAACTCTGTATTTTTAATTATTTTAGATTTAATATTTTATGCATGCAAAATAATATTATAACAAATTAAAAAGTATAATAAAAAATCATAAGTAAAACACTGCCATACCCAGCACTGGGGTTAGGAAATAGAGTATTACCAGTATACCTTGGAAGCCCCTGCTCGCCCTACCCTGGTCCCATCATCCTTTCCCCTCGTTCACCATTAATTCATTAATATCTTGAACATTCTGCTTATCACTATTTTTAATCTATAAATATTCTTATCTCCTATGTCCATATTCCTAATTAATGTATTGTTAATGCTGCAGTCTTAAAACTTGAAGTAAAATTTTACTGTTTATAGGTTTCTATGTTTTATTTTTCCCCTCAAACTTCTGACTCCAACGTAGATTCATGGATTCACACTGATTTCAGCTGTAGAGCATTCTTTTTTTTTTTTTTTTTTTTTGAGACAGATTCTTGCTCTGTCTCTTGGTGTCTCTTGAGCTAGAGTACAATGGCCTGTAGCCTCATCATAGCTCACTGCAACCTCAAACTCCTGGGCTCAAAGCCCCTCCTGTCTCTCAGCCTCCCAAATAGCTGGGAATATAGGCATATGCCACCACATCCAGCTAATTTTTTGTAGAGAGGAGGTCTCATTCTTGCTCAGGCTAGTCTAGGACTCCTGGCTCAAGCGATCCTTCCCACCTTGGCCTCCCAAAGTGCTAGGATTACAAGCATGAGCCACTGAGCCCGGCCATGTAGAGCATTCATTTTTATTGCTGTCTAACATTCCAATATATGAATTCACCACAATTCACAGTAAGAGTTTGGTTACTCCAGAGCCTCACTTACAGTAGATAGTATCTCTCCCTTTTCTTTTCTGCTCCAGCAAAAGCTTAAAATGAAATTTACTCGGAATTCAGGACATGAGAATCTATAGCATTTTGCTAGGCCTAAAGACATGTATTGTTTTATCACAGTTAGTTAACAGTTTCATCTTTGAAACTTCCATTTCTTTTACAACTACGGTAGATGAGAATATCGGAAGCAAAAGTTTCAGTAACATAATTGGCCCACCCATGGTCAAGCACATAAAAAAAAACACAAAAAACAAAAGATATAACACAGTGAGCTATCGTGGCTAGACGGTTGAAAACATGTCATCTCTGTTGAACAAATTACTCTGTGAAGATGGTGACAAGCTGAAAGATAGTTGCTACAGAAAGGTTAGGGATCAAGGATACAGAGATTAAATTCCTCCACCTCAATTCTTGGAAATGGTATCGAGTCATGCTGGCAGAGGTTGTTGTGGAGGCTGACTTGTCTCAGACAGTTTGTGTTCTGTGGCTATGTAATTCCAATGACAATGCTTAAAAAAATCACATTAAATAATTTGCACTTTTTTCTGTTAAAACTATCTGCATATGCTTATATAATGTGTTTCTAATAAGTAAATGCATAATGAAGAACAAATGTATTTCAGTATATTTAAGATCCTTTCTGACAGAAATTCCTATGGTTTTCTGTAAGTATAAAGTTTGGTCCCATAAGAAAAATTTTGAGAGGGATTCTTGGTCTTTGATAATTACAATATACCAGGTTTTTAATGGAGAAAGTTAAAGTCTTTCTCTCTCTCTCCATACACACACACACACACACACACTCATCTATATATATATACACACACACATATAAATGTGGGGGGTGGGTAGATGAAGATTGCTTGGGAAGCAAGAAGTCTTGCAAAAATTGTCAAGCCCACAGAAATTCCATTTGGGCTGCCAAATTTGCATTAGTCCCACCCACAGTTTGAAATGTCACCCCACCCTCTCTTTGCCATCTGCATCACCACCTACTGATTTCTATGTCTCTAGTCTTAGAGAACAGAAGCATCTGCCTATGACAGGCACATTCAGACTTGCCCCCCAAACACAGATTCAAAGGGAAAATCGAAAAGATTTATTAGAGCAGAGTCAGAATACATATATATTTTTAGAGTCAAAACTTAACCATCATAAGGTTTTCGGCCTGGTTTCTTTTCCCCTAATTTCCTCTACTTTATAAGCACACTAAAGGAGGACATTTTATGACATATCTAAAATTCCTTTGATGGATTAGTAACATACAACCTGTACAAAATTCTTCACCTGTTGCTAATTAAATGATGCCGCTATTTTTCTTCTGATTACTTGCCATTTACTAATTTATTCAGTCAATACACATTTTGGGGGCCATAAAGTGATAGAGAATCAATACAATATGTTTCCCCTACCCGTGAGGCCTGTAAATCTAGTGCAGTGATAACCTATAGAAATATAATGTGTGGCATATATGAAATTTTTAATTCCCTAGGGCCAAGTTAAAGAGAGTAAAAAGAAAAAAATGAAATTAATTTTAATAATATATAATTATCCCCTGGTATCCATGGGGCATTGGTTCTAGGACCTCTTGCAGATACCAAAATCCACAAATGCTCAAGTCCCTGATATAAAATGGCAAGGTATTTACATATAACCTATGCACAAACTCCCTTATGCTTTGAATCAACTCTAGATTACTTAATAATACCTACTACAATGTAAATGCTATGTGAATAGTTGTTGCACTGTATTGTTTGGAGAATAATAACAAGGAAAAAGTCTGCACATGTTTGATACAGATGTGATTTTTTTTCTTGAAGATTTTTGATCCTCTGTTGGTTGAATCCATGGATATGGAACCCATAGATGTGGAAGACCAACTGCATTTATCTCAATGTATCCAAGATGTTTTCATTTCAATGTAACCAATAAAAAAATTATTATTGTGATATTTGATATTCTTTTTTCTGGTATTTTAAAAATCCTGTAAATATTTTATAGTTACAGCACATTTCAATTTGAATGAGGCACACTGCAAGTTTTCATTAGCCACATGTGGTTAGTGGCTGCTATATTGGACAGCACAGGTCTAGCAGATAGATCATATTCATTTGCTGTTTCAGAGTGAGGCAAATGGCAAATAAATACATATATAATGAAAGTGTGATGAGTGTGATGAGGGCTTACAGGGAGACTGGCTCCCTTAACAGCCTGGAAAAGTTTTCCAGAAGAATTTTAGGCCAAGGGCTGATTGGTAAAGAGGAGTTATACTTACAAAGCAGAGAAGCACCAGGAGAGAGAAAGACAGGTTTCAGGCCGCACTGAATCTGTGCCACTTTAAGTCTCTGAAATAAGTCTAATATAGGGAGGCATGTGCAATAGATAGGGCAATGCATTATATGCAATGCATTGAATGTTCAAGGTAGGATGGGAGTATGGAGCATAAATTGGTCTAGGGTTAGGAAAAAAGGTAAAAATTTAGCCAGGACTTGAAGAATGAATAGGAGTCTATGAAACGGATGAACAAGATTTGGAAGGAGAGTTTCCCATGTAAATCTGAAAGTTGTAAAACAGCAAGGCAACATGAGAAATTTGAGATAGCTCCCTTAGGCTGAAGATTAGGATGTTTTGGTGGTGGTAGGAAATAAAACAAAAGAGCAACACTGGGGCCAGATGGTAAAGGGCCTTGTTTGCCAGGATCAGTATGAACTTTACGTCTTAGACAATGAGTTGCTGTTGAAGAGCAAGTCAATGCCATGATCAAGTTGGTGTCCCAGAGCCTTCCCTCCGCATTGGAGAGGCACTATCAGACAACAGGAAGATTGTAGGCAGAAATGTCATTCAGGAGGCCTACAATCCTCCAAACTGCCTTATTTTTGTTATCTGTGAAATTTTTTATGTGATAATACTGGAAGGTTTGGTGTCCTTATATTGCAGGAATGGGAGGACAGACCAGAGTGCTCATAGGGAGGAATGGCCATGCAAAGACATAGTGAGAAAGAGGTCAGAACCCTTACCAGAAACCAACTCGACTGGAACCTTGATGTTGGACTTCTAGTCTCCAGAACTGTGGGAAAATAAACAACTATTGTTTAAACCTATGGTATTTTGTTATGGCAGCCATAACAAAATACCATCAACTGGGTGGCTTAAACAATAGAAATTTGTTTTCTCACAGTCCTGGAGGCTGGAAGTGTGGGATCAGTGTGCCAGCATAGTTGGGTTCCTGTGAGGGCTCTCTTCCTGGCCTATGGACAACCGTCTCCTCGCTGCCTCCTCATATGATGGAGAGAGATCTCTTGTGTCTCTTCCTCTTCATATAAAGGACCAGTTCTGTGGGATCAGGGATCTACCCTTATGACCTCACTTAACTGCTTCTTTCAAGACTCTATCTCCAATACAGTCACATGGGGGGTTAGGGCTTCAACATATGAATTTTGGAGGGATACAGTTCAGTCTATAGCACAACCCTAGCAGACTAAGACACTTAGCCTCCATATCCATGTCCAGATCACCATTAGATCCCAGGTAGGAGTAATGTTGGAAAAGTGCGAAATCTGAGCATGTGAGCCTCAAATCAGCTTCGGATCTATATTTTTTCCTGCATAAACCTATGAGCTGGGTTCTTACGTTTTTCTTATTTATCGAACTGTCAGATTCTAGGAATTGGAGCCTTACAAAACAAGGAAAATTCTTGCTCCTTGATCCTGATATTCTAGCCACAGTACCCCGAACCATCACCTGGCCTTTTCTCATATTTCAATTCCTGTGGCAACCCGTCTTTTGATGATATAATAGAATCCAGTATCCTGGAAGCTGGACACATGTGATACATTCTCATCATGTTTGTAACTCATTGCTTGGATCTGGTTGGTTTTCAAGGTTCTCACTGGGTCCTGTCAAACCACATGCGTTCTTCTAATCCTATCATACATGCCACCTATTTTTTCTGATTTAATCCATTGGAAATGACCCTTCTTTTTAAGTTCAATTATAATTTATTACATTTTAAAATAATAAGCTTTCATCGTCCAAATGTTGTCTTATATTTTCTATAACAGGATTTGCAACTTGCAGTTGACACACTAAAGGCTGTTTTGGACACTATTAAGGATTATGAAGAAAAACTTTTGGCATTAGGATAGTAAAAGTGCACATTTATCCTCCTTTGATAATTGTTATAGAAGAGCTTGCTGATGTAGAGACATTTAATCAAAGACCTGAACGAAGTGAAGGAACAAGCCACAGGACTATTGTAAGGAAAACGGTTCCATAGGGAGGGTTCTTAGGCCCCGATGATCTTGGCAGAGGAATAATCAGGAGGTCAGTGTGGCTGTAGAACAGTGAGTGAGACAGAGAATAATTGGTGAATACATCAGAGAGGTACTGAGGAATCAGATGAAGTGGAGCCTCCTAGGCCATAAATGAAATGTTTGGATATTATCACTAATAAGTTGTGAAACCATTGTAGTTTTGTTGAAACCACAAGGGATTTTAGCCTAGGTCTAGTTGCTCCTTGCACAAAGATCCAATTATTGAGATAATGAGGATTGACAAGGAAGAAAGGAATTTTTAATAGAACAGATGTCTTATTGAGAGAATGGGAGAAGCTGCTTCAAATCTGTCTCTCTGACTAACGGAGATCATGGGCTTTTAAAGGAGGGGCCACATGCCTTGGGGCTGCTCGTGGTGTAACTAACGAGGGGCTATGTGCCTTGGGGGCAGCTTGTGGGAGATGGTGAATCTTGGTGTCATGAAGTCTGCCTGGGGGACTTCGGAATCTCAGCTCCATTTGTCTTGCAGAAAATCCATCATTTCTGGAAAACAACTCAAAACTTCAAGCAGTTAGTTAAGGAAGAGGATTATAAAAAACATATAGGGGTCATTGAAAACATATAGGAGTCACTGAGATTTGTTCATGGGGCCAGTGACAGTAGGGTTTAAACAGCAGAGAGACATGACTTTTACCTTTAAAAAGTATCATACTGACACTTGTGTGTGTGTGTGTGTGTGTGTGTGTGTGTGTGTGTGTGTGTCAGAATGAACATAAAGAGGGCAAAATTAGAATTAGGGAGACTAGTTAAGAGACTATAATAATTGTCCAGGCAAGAGATGATAGTGGCTTAGATTAAAGTGGTGATAGTGGAGATGGGTAGAAAGCAACCAGATTTTGAATGCATTTTGATCTTACAGTCAAACTTGCTGAAATTGAGTATTAGCCTAGGAGTAGAGCCAAGGCTGATGCCAAAGAATTTAAGCTGAACAAATGAGTAAAGTCAAAATTTACTGAGATAGACAAGGCAGGAGAAGGAGCAGGTTTGGAATAAGGAATAGAACAAGATTTTTGTTTTAGGTATGCTCATTTAGGGGGCATATGCTTATCTTAAGATTCCAATTTGTCATCCAAGTGGTGATGTCGAGCAGGCAATTGGGTATGGTTGTTAGAGTTCAGAAGTGAGGTTTGGATTAGAGATATTCATTCATTGTAGAGAAGTAGAGTATATCTAAGATTTATACATGGTCCCCCAATCCTTGCTGACTTTTCACGGTGTTATAGTTGTTCTCATCATGTTTCTAATGGGAAACACCCTTTGTGGCATCCTAACACCTCTAAAGCTCCTCATTTTGGGCATCTGCATTTCCATTGTGAAAGACTTCTAAATCCCTACCTTTCACACCAATCTTCCATTGTTCCAGGCTCCAGCATCTAGACACCGCCTTCCTTTAGTTCTTGGGAAGATCACACAGAAGACCTTTCCAATAATCTTTGAACCACTTCCAGGATCTCTCCCTGCTATCTACCACAGAAACCTCTCTAGACCATCTCCCTCAACAGGCAAGAAGATACTTTTTCATGTTTCTCTACCTTGTTGCAAATCTGAGCACTCCAGGTAGGAGGGCTGGGATCTTAGTATGCTAACAGAAGATTAAAGAATTTAGAAAATTCTATTCTTTTTCAAAATTACAATTAGACAATTGTCTTGCAAGACAGTTAAAAAAATACTACTTTTGTTTTTAAAAGTTGAACAGCTACTTCTTTCTCTTTCTTTAACAGCCTTAATCCCCAAAAAAGAAAATAGTTGAAGGAAGATTATATAGCATGGAAAGATGAAACAGAAAAGCACATTAATGTATTTTAAAGAATTATTATATCTATTACATGTGCAAGGGTGTGTGAATTTTTATTCCTTTTAATATACTGTAGGATTTTTTTTACATTGACTTTGTCTTACTTATGTATTCATTAATTAAAAAAATACCTACTGAGTGCCTACTAGGCCCAAGGCATTATCCTGAGGACTGTATATATAGTGATGAATAAGACAGAGGAGGTCCCTGGCCTCATTGAGGAAAGTGCTAAGAAGAAAGTATAGGACAATGAGATATTGGATACAGCAGTGAGGATGCTTCCTTTCTCAAGTTACAGGAAAAAAAAGATAACTAAAATTTTAGTCAAGAAGGACATTTGCCATCTCACAGAGCATGAAGGTAGGTACTAGAAAAGTTTCAGGATGATTAATTCAAGAACTTATTTACCTCATTGTTTTCAGAAATTCTTTCTTCTTTGCTATTTCCGGCATGTTGGTCAGTCTGTCAAAGCTTCCTTTGAATTGTGGGATAGGCTTATGCCTAAGCCAATCAGTTGTCAAGCCTATGAGACAATGGTGATTGCCTTAAAATAGTCAAGAATCATACTTTGGAACTGGGAAGGGGCCTGTCTCCCATGAAGATCCTGTTCTTCTAAAAGATGTAAATAAAATTGAGGTTCTATAATCAAAGACGAGCGGCTGTAGAATAAGCAACTAGAAGTGTCTGCTACATTGAGTGACTGAATGGGAAGAAGTGGGAATTGCAGAAATCTCTTTGAGATAAAATTGAACTAAGATCTAAGTGATGAGAAAGACACAGCCATGCAGCAAGCTGGGGAAGGAGTATTCCAGGAAAAGTGAAGAGCAAACAAAATGGATCCAAGATGGGGTAAAGTTTGATGTACTTGAGAAAATAAAAAGACAGTGTGGATGAAGTTCAGAGAACATTTGGGAGAGTGGCATAAAATGAGGGCCTAGAATAAGCACTAACTAAATCTACAGGGCCTTGTAGGCCACTGTAAGAATCTAGATTTTATTCTATTGAAACTGAAAAGTCATTGGGAGATATTTAAGCATGGAAAAATTTTAAGCCATTTAAAAATGGCTGCTTTGGTTGCCATGTAGGAAGGAACTACAGTGAGGTAAGAATAAAAGCACTTAAGAAGCTAATGTAGTAGAACAAGCAAGAAAATGATAATAACTAGTACAAAAACAGTGTATTAAAGATGGCAAAGAGACACCAGATATATGTTGGGGTAATGCTGACATGATCACTAATAGATTATTTGTCAGAATATAAAAAAGAAAGAAATCAAACATAACTTTTGGGTTTGGGACCTGAGCAAATGAGTTGATATTTGTGCCATTAAATGGAATGGAAAGTTCTTCAAGAGAAAGTGATCTTGTTGGGCTACAGAAAATCAAGAGTTCTATTTTGGACATGTTGAGTTTGACATTCTGTTTATATTATAGCAGAAATACGAATAGAGAATTGGATGTATGAGCCCAGAGATCTGGACAGAGTTCTCAGCTGGAGATATGATTTGGGTAATTATAATATGGATTAGGTTTTAATTTGTAGAACTGGATGAGATCACCCAGAAAAAGTTAGATAGAGAAGACCATCATCTAAGGACATGCTAAAATTTATAGTCTTATCATATGAGTAAAATTTAACAAAGTAGACTAAAAAGTAGTAGGCTAGGAATAAGGTAAGAGAAAAGACAAGATATCGGAACATCTTGGAAGTCAAGAGAAGGACATGTTGCAGGATTGAGAGGTAGTCAACTGTCAGTGCTGCTGAGTGGTAGAGTGAGGGAAGGAAGTAGGATTGACCACTGGCTTCAACAAAAAGGAGGGTGTTCATGATTTAGATAAGAGCCTTTAATATAGTCAACTCTAAGTAAACTGAGTTGTTGAGTTAAAATGACATTCCGGTCTTATTTTTTTATCTCAATACTATCCTAAATTTCAGTTATGATAAATATCTACAATGTAAACAGTTGTGGTAGAACATAATATATATTTTACTCTAATATGGCCTTGATAATTAGTGATTCTTAAACAGCTTGATTTAACAAATTGTTGAGAGTAATTCTCCAAACGTCTCTTGGATTTCTGTACATCTTGCTAGCAGAGGAACATCTTCCTACCCTTTGTTCTGGACTATCTTCCCAAGGATGTTCATACAGGGGAAAACCTTGGAAGATGAAGGCAGTGTCTTTCTCTGGAGCAAAGAGCAGGTTTTTTATTGTTGTGTATAAATACATATAATGTTTCCTTATAGAGCTAAGGTCAGCCAGGTTTACTGTCCATTATAAAGGATCTGTTCCCTAAGCTCAGGATTCTTCTTCAATAGTGTAACACATTGTATGTGTGGGGAACTCCTGCCCCTCTTCAAGTCTGCCTGTGGGAATTGAGGCTCAGGCCTAAAGGCTGATCATTTGGTATAAGCGGATACAAAGTCTTTTGTCTTTGACCAAGGAGTCTCATGTCTTCTGTCAGCAACCATAAAACTATGACAGGCCAACTTGATAGGTTGCAAGCACAATACAATTTCTCATCCTCAGTAGTACTTGACACATATAAGAGGTCTGTCTGGAAAGTATCCAGCCATTGTTAATATTAATATAATGAGACTGGTTTGTGCAACATCCATGTAACCTGGGAGTCAAGGAGAGTGGACTAGAATGCACGTGCATGAACAATGATGACATCTGTACTAGTCAGTGGGGTGCTAGGACATCTGTACTAGTCAATGGGGCACTAGATGCCCTTGAGTGAGCTTGTGTACTGTGTGGCCATCACATTCAAAATGACTGAGTATAGCAATAAATTTTCATCAAAGTTTGCATTAAGCTTGAACAGTACTCCATGGAAACTATTCGGATGATTCAGAAGGCTTTGGGGGAAGATGCAATGAGTGCAGTGCAAATAAAAGTGTGGCACAAATGCTTCAAAGATGGTTGAGAATCTGTTGAAAGTGATTCACATTCTGGAAGGCCTGCAATAAGCAGAACACCTGAGAATGTTGAACGCGTATGGGTTAGGTTAACAGATGTTGGGAGAACTGTGTGAGGTCCCAAGGTGCCTATTTGAAGGGGACTGAGGTGTCATTGTCCTATGTACAACTTTTCTTGTATCTTCTTCAATAAATGTCTCTATTTTTCATATTACATGGCTGGATACTTTCCAGACAGGCCTCATAAGTGATCTAACCTGAAGATAGTGAAAACAATAATTTATTTTCAGTTTTTCATATTTAGCCTCTGTAATTCTTCCATTACATAAAGTTTTTTCCTCTATGACAGTTTATAAACACTGTGCATTTTTAAGCCTTAACTGAATGATTTTGACTGCTATTTCCACCTGGAAAAGAGTTGTTACTGGTAAATATTTGGTAAAATGAGGTATCTCAAATATAGAGTGCATATTATAATAAGATTTCTAAAAATTTCCATAGATTCCACCAAACTTTGAAGTTGATACTCTACTTTTCTCTGAAACTAGAAATATAAATGGAATTATGATGTTTTGAAACTGACATAGTTTTTTCTGTGAGAAAGAAATACAAAGTACTACAATTGTATTGTAACAAATATTCCTTCAATAATATATGGTGATTTATTTTATCCTTTCTTACACAGTCAGAATAAATTATAGAGCTAGAAGAACCTCAAAGAGCTTGATTCCTAACTCCTACTTTTACATATGAAGAAATTAAAGCATTAATTGCTTAGTTAGCTATATTACTAACTTTAGTTTGTTATATCACTGGGCTCGAATTTAGACTTATGATTATCAGCTAATTTTTCCTTCCACAGTGTTTTATATACTTGTTACCTCTGTCCTCTATTCTTTGTTAATCCCTTAGTGTCAAGGAGAAATGTTCTGAGAAATAATGTATAGTGGAAAGAGGAATGTGGCAGGTAAGTGAGAGAAAAAGGATCAAGTTTATAGCCGAGGCTCCCTGGTTGCCCATGTCCTGCTATTGCCAGCAAATTCTATAATATTAAAAAGAAATAAACAACCCAGTGTGGAATTTCTTAATCCTGCTCATTTAAAAAATTCCCATTAAGTAGGAATTCACAGAAATTGTTATGAGCAAGTCATCAGCAAATGAGGAATGGTTGGGAATGGTTACAACCATTGCAATATCCAGTTATTCCTTTAATTAGTACTCTGGACTGGTCAATTGAAAGAATAAATCCAATGAGTCATTTGTCATTACGTAGGATAAAAGCTCAGGTGCTTGATTTTTACATATATATATGTAATTTTTTTCTTTGCAACATGCTTTTGGACATTATATATAGAATAAAACTCCTTTTGCAATTAGATATACAACAATACTTTTTAAAACATTATGAATCAACTTAGATTGGGTCTAGTTTGTCTATGTTTAACTGTTCCTGAAGAGAAGGTACACATTTAAAATTTATATCTTAAACACAATGGCAATCTTTTGTTTTTTTAATGCTCTAAA
>NW_012147797.1:453416-458494 GCF_000956105.1 Propithecus coquereli | reverse complement strand
GATATGCAAAATAAACTGTCATGTTGCATTTAACAAAAATTGAGTATGTTAACATGCTTATTTCTAAACATGCCAACAGATGCCAGTTATTATTTAATATGTGGGATTCAATTTCATGGCACAGCTAAATTTAGATGCAGTATCATTACTCATGAACAGACAAACAAGCAGAAATGGATTTCTCATGAAGAGGTAGCCAGTTAAAGTAAAACTCTGTTAGGTCACCACATATTCTCTTTATATCTTGAATGCTGTGATGATAAACACAGTGGTCTGTTTTGTGGTCACTGTGAGCTTAACTTAAAGGCTTGCTCATTCTGTCTTGTGGATCTTGTAATGTCTCATGCTTTCTTGATTGTATTTTGGTGCCTCTCTCCAAGTCAGTCTTGCCCATATGTCATTTCTCTGTTACTGAACATAAGTGAAAATACACTAATACTGTTATTCTGGTTTTCTTTAGGGAAATTTTGACTCATTGCTTCAGTTTTCATACCCCTACTCCCTTCTTAGTTGTTGTGATTCACTCATGTTGGTTTTATCCCATTATAGTACCAATCAAAAAATTGTCCACAGCATCACCACTAAGTGATTACACGTATATTTATATTGAAATATTTCTCAATATCGCTGCCCATTGTTATGCTAAAGTCAAATCAAGAAGTACTAATCTGTATTAGATTGTTAAATTATGGTTAATGGTATTTCTAAAATGTTGATAAATGGATAAATATATAGCATTGAATATAGCATTGTATTAACATATGGAAATTTGTGTGGTTTTTCAAAACTAAATGATCAAAGGAAGTTACTAAAATTGAAGTTAAGAAGTTATCTAAGCAAACCTGTTTATAATTTAGTAAAATCTTTAAATAGATTAGTTAACTGCTCTAGAGAACTTGTTTTATAAACATAGCTTAAATTACTTGCAACAAACTAAAATATACAAAAAAAATCACTTGTATCTATTTTATTTAAATTTACCCACCAGTATTAATTTCTTCTGAAATTTGAAGCAAATTATTGTTACAATCCACAATTTGCATGCAGGCTTTACGTATTTGTTTCCTATCCTGTTACAATTGGCCTTCTTCTCTTCAATTATTGCTTAGTCTTTCCTAAATACAACTATAAAATTAATCTTCTTAAATTGTATTGAAAACATTCAGTAGATACCAATTTTCTTAGACTAAGGGCAAGTGTCTTAAATGGGCATTCAAAACTCTCCACAATCTGGATCCAACTTCCTTTTCAAAACTTACTCCTTTCTGCACTCTTTCATGGATTGTAACAGCAGAATTAAACTGTATGGTATTTATTCAGTTTTTGGCGGGTCAAAAATACATTTAACTGTTTTAATTAGAATTTATCTTATGTAAATGGTAACTTATAAGTTCTTTGATTGTGTTATGAATTTATAAGCTGTCACATGCTTCTTTTTAATCAGATATATATTTTTTGATCTCTGACTTTCGGGTAACACTAACCATAGCAATGATAATGAACATACCACGGCATGTGTCATAATATGCAAGATTTCATCAAATCCATTGTTCTTTTTGATTTTCAAAAAATCCTGTGGGAGATAGGATCAAGATGGCTGACTAGACACAGGTAGCATGTCTCCTCCATGGAGAGGAACAAGAATAACAAGCAGATTCTCACATTTCTAACAGAGCACATTTAAGGCCACAAGACAAGTCTTACCAAATTTTTAAAAATTTGAAATCATATTAAATATCTTCTCGGACCACAGTGGAATAAAACTACAAATCAATACAAAGAGAAACTTGAGAAACTATACAAATACATGGAAATTAAACAACATGCTCCTGAATGATCACTGGGTCAATGAAGAAATAAAGATGGAAATTAAAAAATTTTGTGAAATGAATGAAAATGAAAACACAACATACCAAAATCTGTGTGATAAAAAAAGCAGTACTGAGAGGGAAATTTATAGCATTAAATGCCTACATTGAAATAGTATTATAGAAAGATCACAAATTAACAACATAACATCATACCTCAAAGAACTAGAAAAACAAGAACAAACTAAATCGAAAGTTAGCAGAAGAAAAGAAATAACAAAGATCGAAGCAGAACTAAGTGAAATAGAGACAAAAAAAAAATACAAAGGATCAACAAAGTAAAAATTTGGTTCTTCAAAAACATAAACAAAATTGATAAACCACTAGGTACACTAACCAAGAAGAGAGAAGATCCAAATAAACACAATCAGAAATGAAACATGAGCCATTCAAGTGATACCTCAGAAATACAAAAGATCATCAGAGACTACTGTGAACAACTATATGCTCACAAAGTGGAAAACCAAGAGGAAATGGGTGAATTCCTGGAAACATACAACTTTTTGAGATTGAACTAGGAAGAAATAGAACTCCTGAATAGACCAATAATGAGTGGCAAGATTGAGTCAGTAATAAAACATCTCCATACAAAAGAAAAATCTCAGGACCGGATCAGATGGATTTACAGCTGAATTCTACCAGAGGTACAAAGAACTGGTACCAATCCTACTGAAACTATGCCAAAAGATTGAGAAGGGGGAATCCTCCCTAACTCATTTTATGAAGCCAGTATCACCCTGAAACCAAAGCCAGGAAAGGATGCAACAAATGAAAATAAATGTAAAAATCCTCAAAAAAATACTAGCAAAGTGAATCCAACAGCACATCAAAATGAAAATTCACCACAAATCAAGTGAGTTTTATCCCAGGGATGTGAAGATGGTCAACATATGCAAGTCCATAAATGTGCCTCACCACATAAAAAGAATTAAAAACAAAACCATATGACCATTTCAATAGATGTAGAAAAACATTTGATAAAATCCAGCATCCCTACATGACAAAAATCCTCAGAAACTTACACATAGAAGAATATACCTCAAAATAATAAAAGCCATCTATGACACACACAGAGCCAACATTGTAGCGAATAAGGAAAAGTTGAAAGTATTCTCCCTAAAACTTGAACAAGACAAAGATGCCCACTTTTACCACTTCTATTCAATATAGTACTGGAAGTCCTACCCAGAGTAATCAGACAAGAGAAAGAAATAAAGGGTACCAAATTGTAAAATAGAAAGTCAATTGATCTCTATTGGCTGATGATATGATCTTATGCCTAGTAAACCCTACAAAATCCTCCAAAAGACACCTAGATTTGATAACAAATTCAGCAAAGTGTCAGGTTATAAATTTCACATACAAAAATCTATAGCATTTCTATACAACAACAATCAAGCTGAGAACCAAATCAAGAACTCAATCCCATTTAAAAAAGTAGCAAAAAACAAGCAAGCAAACAAAAAAAACACCTCAGAATAAATTTATCCAAGGAGGTGAAATATCTCTACAAGGAAACTACAAATCACTGATGCAAGAAATCATAGATGACACAAATGGAAAAACATCTCATGATCATAGATCAGAAAAATCAATAGTGTTAAAATGGCTACACTGCCTAAAGCAATCCATGGATTCAATGCAATTCCTATCAAAATATCAACATCATTTTTCACTGAATTAGATCAAACAATTCTAAAATTCATATGAAACCAAAAAAAAAAAAAAAAAGGGGGCCTGAATAGTCAAAGCAATCCAAAGCACAAAGAATAAAATTGGAGGCATCACATTATCCGACTTGAAGTTATACTACAAGGCTATAATGACCAAAACAGCATGGTACTGGCATAAAAGTAGACACATGGATCAATGGAATAGGACACAGAACCCAAAAATATAACCATATAACTACAACTCACTGATCTTTGACAAAGCAGACAAAAACATACACTGGGGGAAGGATACACTATTCAATAAAATCATACTGGGAAAATTGGATAGCCATATGCAGAAGATTAAAACTGGATCTCTATCTCTCACCACAAACAAAAATTAACTCAAGATGGATTAAAGACTTAAATGTAAGAGCTGAAATACTAAAAATACTACCACAAAACCTAGGAAAAACTTTTCTCAACATTGGTGTAGGCAAAGAATTTATGACTAAGACCCCAAAAGTTAGTGCAAGAAAAGCAAAAAAATAGACAAATGGAATGTAATTAAACTAAAAAGCTTTTGCACAGCAAAAGGAATAATCAAACGAATAAATAGACAACCTACAGAATGGGAGAAAATATTTGCAAACTGTGTCCAACAAATAGCTAATATCCATAACCTACAAGGAACTCAAAAACTCAGCAATAAAAAATAAACAACTCCATTAAAAAGTGGGCAAATGACATGAACAGACATTTTTCAAAAGAAGATATACAAATGGCCCACAAATACATGAATAAACGCTCAACATCACTAATCACCACAGAAATGCAAATTAAAGCCTCAGTGACATACCGTCTTATTCCAGTTATTAATATTTTTAATAGAATGGCCATTATTTAAAAGTCAAAAAACAATAGATATTGGTGCAGATGAGGTAAAAAGGGAACGTTTATACACTGTTGGTGCGAATATAAATTAGGACAATCTCTATGGAGATTTCTCCAAGAATTAAAAATAGATTGACCATTCTGTCTTGCAATCCCACTACTGGTGTCTACCCAGAGGAAAAGAAATCATTATATCAAAAGGACACCTACATTCATATTTTTATCGTAGAACAATTCACAATCATGAAGATACGGAATCAACCTAAGTGCCCATCAACTGATTAGTGGATAAAGAAAGTGTAGTACATACATACGCACACACCATGGAGTACTACTCAGCAATAAGAAAGAATGAAATATGTTTTGCAGTAACTTGGGTGGAACTGGAAGCCATTATCCTAAGTGAAGTAACTCAGGAACAGAAAAAATAAATGCCTCATGTTCTCACTTGTAAGTGGGAGCTAAACCACAGCTACACAAGGGCCCACATAGTGATGTAATGGATACTGGAGACTCAAAAGGGGGAGGCTGGAAAGAGTGGAGGGATGAAGAATTGCCTAACGGGTACAATATACACTATTCGGGTAATGGGTACACCAAAAGTCCAGACTCCACCACTATATACTATGTACATGTAATGGAATTCAACTTATATACCCTAAAT
>NW_012147797.1:449659-452270 GCF_000956105.1 Propithecus coquereli | reverse complement strand
GTATCTGCCTCATAGGTTTGTTTTGAGGGTTGGATGATTTTATTTATGTTACATACCCAAATAGCTCTTGGCACATTTAACAAGTTCATTTATGTTACGTTACTCTAAACAGTGCCTGGTTCAGTAATGTCAGCATCATCATCAACAACATCATGTTCATCATCAAAAACAGCAATAAAGAGTTTGTGAAGGAAATACTTGTAAAATTTTAAAAGGAAGCATATATACAGAAAAGTGTATATTCCCCAACAGCAGTTTTAGCTTAAAAATAAAAGAAGTAAGTGTTCTGTAGCTACATCAGTTTAACCAAGTTGATTTAAATAAATCTAATTTACAGCTAAAATGGAGTCACTCTGAAGAAGCCAATGAGCCTTTGTGACACTTAAAAAAGTGAACTTGGGATTTATCATGAATTATAATCAATCTAAACATTCTTCATCAGTAAATTACCAGAAGATTTCTATTCTATCACAGAGTATGGTTATGCTTAAATTATAGACATCTTACATTTAAAATAAGTTTTTGTTTGTTTGTTAAATTAAATCTATTGGTTTTATCTAAGTAATACATAATAATAATAACTGAAACATGATGTAGTCTTAGCTTTTGGTTTGTTTTCAAATAAGTCCCTTTAAAAATAGGTAGCAGGCCTGGCACAGTGGCTCACACCTGTAATCCCAGTACTCTGGGAGTCCTAGGTGGGAGGATCACTTGAGGCCAGGAGTCTGAGAACAGCCTAGGCAACTATTGAGATCCTGTCTCTACAAAAAATAAAAGTTTAAAAAAAAAATAGGTAGCAAAATGCTTGCCACAGTAAAGACACAGAAGAGGTATGATTTCTGGTTAGTTGGATCATATCCCATGATCAACCCATCTCTATTTATTAATTATCTCAAAGTATAAGTATGGCTTTTTTTCTTATGGTAAAATTCTGTGAAGACAAATGCTTTTAAACGTAATAAATTATCATATATTGATTAAATGAAGTGCTGTTTTGCAGAAATATTTTCCTATGGAACCGTGGCTCTGTTTTTCATTTCGCCCTCTAGTGGCCACATGGCAATACTGCATTTTCCATTTTTAGTCATTTTACTGTTGTTTCTTCTTTCATTGGTTAACACTTGTTTTACAGTTCAATGCTGTTTTACAGATTAAGTGACTTAATCACATCTCTAAATTCATGTATTGCAGTTTCTTTAGTCTGTGCTAAAATAATACTCTTAAAATGATAGAAAAAATAGGTTTTCCTTATTGTTGTCATGATGTTAATAGACTCAAGTCACATGTTCTGCCACCTACTTACTCTTTTCTCTACTTTTGTTGAGAGTTTCATATCTCCAAAATATGCTCTAAAAATCCTCATGGAGGAAAGAAGCAATTGACATTCTTCTGAATGTTCCTCATCTCTAAATCAATTTTAAAATCATAATAAAGTGGTGAAAGATTACAGACCTAACAAGAAAAGGATAAACTTACTCATTTTACTAATCTTATCTGGAAGCTTGAAATATATTTCAGTTTTCTACAAAATGGTGAAAGGAAAAAAGCACGCAATTTTTGTTTTTTAAAAATTTTTCTAAATCATTCATGTTAATATGACACTGCATATTTTTTGCCAAAACTATCTCACCAGAATAACGTGGATCCCTGAAAATGGCATCAAGTATTTGCCAAGTGTAGTTGTTTTCAAATAACTACTGAAGAAACTTTTCATTAAGAACCATTAAGGAGAATATCACAGTCTGTGTTAAACTCTTTAATTAGCAAATAACACATTTTCCCCAATTCTTATTTTGGGGAGTCAGAATTTAAGCATTTTCTATGTGACAGTATCATTAGGAATAGCATTTTCAAGTCACATTATCTTCTATCATGCGTACACTTTTAACTGTTGCAATAACATTAAAGTTGCCCTGTCTTTAATTATCAGATGATAAGGAATAAGTTTAATTTTTTTTTATTTTCTCATGTGATCTGTTTGCTATTCTGATTGAGGGAAATTAAATATTGCCTACATGTTGTACAATTACTGCATCATTATAATACTTAGGAACTGCATATATATTTTTGAAGCAGATTTAATTATATAGAAGACTGTGTGCATTATTCCATCTCTGTGCATGTGTTCTTGGCACAGAATTAACACACAGCCAAGAGAAAAATATGCAGTTTTGGAAATTAGCTGGATGTTTCATTAATTTGGATGAATATCTAATAAGAGTCAAAACACATAAGACGTTTGATCCCAGAAATCTTTTTAGTCTTCTAAGAAGATATAAAATAAAATAATACAGATAAATATATGATTACAAATATCTTCAGTAAAAAAAATTAAGAATATAATAAAGATCAGAACAGGAGTATGTGATTTAGACGTGGGTTGGGGAGGTAGGGAGGAATTTGCTGAGGAAATAATATTTAAGCTGTAACCTGAAAGATAAGTTAAAGTTAGCCAGATGGAGAGTGGGGAACAAGCTTTCCAGACAGCAGACCTATATGCCTAAAAATCCTAAGGTGGAAAATAGCTAGAAAGTGAAAGACCAAGTAGCATTTATAATTATTCTTTATATTCCAAAACTGTACTTACATTATGTCCATTTTTGGCATTTTT
>NW_012147797.1:443451-449134 GCF_000956105.1 Propithecus coquereli | reverse complement strand
CGGCACTCTAGCCTGAGCAACAGAGTGAGACTCTGTCTCAAAAACAAAATTTCATTTAAGAAAAGACTGAGTGCTATTGACCTGTTTTACCTGTAATATTTTAAAAAGGATCTAAGAAGCAATCTAAAAGGATCTATTAACACTTCTTATAGATGGTACTTCTTACAGAGCATTAACCAGGACCTTTTGTTTTGTTGGTTTTTGTTTGATGTTTACCTTTCCCCCTTTGTTCACTATTTGAAGTATAGGACGTTAACGATTCAGTAAAATGGAAAGAAATGCCTGCATCTCCATCACCTGGCTACAGTAACCACCTTAGCAACAAGTTTTTAAAACTTGAACTATAACGCTACATAAATTTCCAAGGTGGCAAACCACCATCTGGAATCTTAGGGGTGGCATCCTCAAAATTTCAAAGATGCAGAAGATGGCTCAGTCACCAGCCCATTCCTTTTCACCTCTTAAAAAAGAGCCAAAATGCAAACCAGAGCTTGTTATCAAGTCTTTTACACAAGATACACGGGAAGTAAGGGTAAAACCTATATTCTGATCTTGTTCTACACTTGTTACAGCTTAATTTTGAATGGTACCCATTTTGACTTTCAAAAGTGTCCCAGTTTAAGATAATGAATTATATTTTCATTTTGCCCATAAGACATTAATAAGTCCTCACTATAACCCATAAACAATAGCATGTCATGCTAAAATCACCTAACCACTATTAGAAGTTGCCCAGTGCCAGACAGTATTTTTTTAGCAGTAAGCCACAGAAACTCTGTGGAAAATGTAAGCAAAAAATGAATTTCTTGAAGGCATATGGGGTAGCTCACTGTATGAAAAGAAAACTGAAGAACCAATGTCCCAGTGCGCAGAAACTAGAATAGCTCCTGGAGGCTAGGTCATAGAAACTAATGAATGGCCTCTTTAGGGTACCATAAATTGAGATATTTTGCCTCAGAGTTTCATTGTTTGTGTCATTCTGCTAAGGTATCAGACTCCAAAGACAGGGGCATCTGATTGGTCTTAGGTCCTGTGTGCCTCTCAACAAAAAGGAAAGCCAGGGCACTTTAATTGCCAGTTCTGCTAAATTATATACAATGGGAAAAGCCAAACTGGAGTGAAGTAGAGGGAAAAGGGTGCCAGGCCAGAAAACCACAAACGTCTACCATGTTCTGTTAGGTATCATAGCAGTGAGGAATCACCTCAGGGAAGGTTTCAGCTGACATGCATGATACAGTATGGTGAGAAATCGGCTTTTAGAGACTTGGGTTCATTTTTAACACTGATGAAGATATTTATATCAACATTTTTTAACTAAGTGTTTAAAATTTCTACATCAATTTGCTTTTGTAAAATCTCCCCTCAGGTAAAAGCAAAGAGGCAAGTAAAGAACAACTGCTGTTTTCAGGTAAACGAGTTCATCACTTTCTAATTGCTCTACATCTTAAGTTTATGTTTTGAGTTATAGATGTAGTAACTCAGGAAACACATGAAAATATTAAAACAGTGTTTGAGATCCATACTTCTCAATCTGGCATTTAATATTCTTCACAACCAAATCCAATCTTATTTTTACAGCTCTATCACAAATGTTCAAGTATTTAAGAAAATATATCTACTTGCCAATTCCAAATATGCAGTATTTACTTGATCCTTTGTCTTTGTCAAAACCACCTTCTCATTTTTATATTCAACTATGACACATTCTTCAAGGGCCAGCCCAACTTATATTTATAGTGAACAACTTTATCTTGCTATCATAGGTCAGAAATATCTATCTTAAGTTGTAACTCTTCCTGGCAATTTCACTGTCTTGCATAAATTATATTTCATGTGAATATGTCTCATGCTTTGTACAATATCATAAATTTCCTAAGAGGCAGAAATTATCTCTCATAATTTTTTATATCTATGGCAGTGTGCCTTGACATTTGTTGATTGACTACTAGTCTAGATTACAAGTAGCAATGACCAACTTCTACAGGTAAACCTAAATAATTGCTACACACTCTGCTTTTTAAAAATATATATTCAAAATAACTTCTTATGATTTTTAATAAGTTTATTTGAGAAAGTTTCCACACCTTCAAATAACATTGGGATCTTAGCAAGTTAGGCCAATTAGCTCATATCTGTTTACAGATTCAAAATGTGTGCACTCCTCTTGCATGACTCTAGTTGATGTAATCAAATGTCCTTTTATGACCCGAAAAACCAAAGTGATGATAATTTAGACAACTACAAACCTTGAAAATCCATGCATTTGAACCATTCAATTAATTTCAATGTTTGTATTAAACATGATACAAAAGAACACATTTCTTTAGTTCCTTCATGTTAGATAAGCTCTGTATACTGCTCCTGATTTTCTTACAACATGGAGTTACTGACAAATCATCAAGCTTTTGGCTGGTTTTATTTAAATCTTTGAAAGAGCTTGGAAAAAATTCAACAACAACAACATACAATTTCTTTATTAAAAACATCTATTGCTGCCCCAAATTTGTTTGTATAATTACTGCCATAGTATCCTCATGTTCTAGAACTTTTTGCTAAAAGATGATATTATATTTGATAATTACCAATTTCTTTCTGTCACCTGTAATGGAGTTGTGTTGTGCCAGAAAAACTATTTTATTTTATATGCATGCACAATGCTAGAAGATTTAACTAAGCTGGCTTTTTAAAAATGTAAGTCACAACTTGTCTTCTGCCCTTAATTGGTAAATATAAACTTTTCCAGTAATAACTTTAAAATGACATCGAAAATTCTACAATTTTTTTTATCACTAGCTACTAGTGTTCATTTATCCATGCCATTCCCATGCCTTTAAGAATTTTCCACTTGAAGTTTTGAAGTTTATACTTTTTCTGTCTAAATTAAGATCTATAGATTCTTTGAAGCAGTATGCGCTTATTTGAACATCTAGTCTAACCAATCACTTCAAATAAGTGTAGCTCTTTGTGATGTGACATATACACATGAAACTGTTCAAAGCTATGGCATTGTCAGGTCAGAAGCGCACTCAATTCTCTGAATTTAAGTGACAGTGTAGTTATTGAAAAGCATAATGTTTATTTAATCTTCTATAAAACCAAAGTCCAAAGTACCGCAACGTCCAGAAATGAAGCCAGGATCACACTGTAACTACTCTAGTACTTACTAGGTGTAAATATTAATATATTATAGAAAGTTTCTACATCCACAAAAGTATTATAAACATTTGTGTTTATTCTATTTTCATGGTCAAAAGCTTCTCAAATATAATGTCTTTCTTCGAGGGAAAAAGGCATCATAACATTAAAAATAAATTTCGACTCTTGTAGTCTGTTTTGTGTTGCTATAACAGAATACCACAGACTGGGCAATTTATAAAGAAAAAAAAAATTTATTTCTTGCAGTCCTTAAGTCTGAGAAGTCCAATATTAAGGCGCTAGCATCTGGTGAGGGCCTTCTTGCTGCCTCATCCCATGGCAGAGGGAGAGAGGATGAGAGAGCACAAAAGAGAGCAACGGTAGAGGTTGCTGAACTCATTTTTGTCAGGAATCCACTCCCAGAGTAATGACATTGATCCATTCATGAGGGCAAAGCCTCATGCTCTAATCACTTCTTAATGGTCTCACTTCTTGATACTGTCACGATGGCAATTAAATTTCAACATGAGTTTTGGAGGGGACATTCAAGCCATAGCACTGTCCTAACGTGACAGCATCCTTACTAACTCCCCAAAGTTTGCCCAATTGGCATTTGCTCTCTTCTCGTGATATCTCTCTGCACATTTCTCTGTGATAGTCCAGTTGGTTATGGCATTACACTAATAACAGTAAATCATGGATTAGATAAGTATGCGCCAGATGGTTTTCTTCTATTCCAAACCAACAAACCTATTTCTAAATGGATTTGATCTTTATAGGTTGTATTAGTCAGTTAATACCACCCAATCTTTGATATTTTGTTAATACCACCCAGTCTGTAGAATTTTGTTAATACCACAGTCTTTTGTATTTTGTTAATACCTTGTCTGTGGTATTTTTGGATTTACAGCTCTGGAGCCTGAAAGCCCAAGATCAAGGTGTCAGTGGGTTTTATCTGAGGCCTCTCTCCTTGGCTTGTAGATGGCCACTTTCTATGTCCTCACATGGCCTTTTCCCTGTGAATGTGCATCCCTGGTGTGTCTCTGAATGTCCTAATATCCTCTCCTCATAAGGACACCAATAATATTAGATTAGGGCTCACCCCAATGAACTCACTTAATCTTAATTATAATCTTAAGGGCTTATCTCCAAACCCAGTCACATTTTGAGGTAATGGGAGTTAGGGATTCAACATATAAATTTGTGGGGATGGGGAATTCAGTCCATAACACAAGCACTGTGTCACTCGTCAAGAACAGTGGACAAAAAAGCAAAGGCAAGTCACCTTGCAATCATCACACCCATGTGTGAAAATTTCCACTACACCATGGCTGAAGATGATGCAAAATTTATGGCATATATATTTGTTCATATTTATCACTTCTTAATTAAAGGAAAATAAGTTTTCCCATATAATTGCCCTTTAGCACCCATTTATACTTGCTTCATCAACCTCTTACCAGTAGATCCTTTTTACTCTTTAGCACAGGGCTGCTCCAGTAGAGGCACCACCCAGCACAGTGGTTTCCAAACTGTTTTATGGAATGCTCTGAGATTCACAAACTCTTGATGTATATTTCACTTTGAATGCATTTTAACTTACACACAAATGCACAGTTAAAAAATAAAACTAAAAACAAGTCCAGTTGGGACAACGTTGGAAGCCAATCATATGTTTAATCGGTGCTGCTACATTAATTTATTTTTTGTGGGTATCTTATAACAATGGATCTCCTCTCACCTCTGTGCATAAAGTTAAATTTTTGAAAAAGTACAAAATACTAAAAAAAGTTGTAGCTTTGGATGGTTTTTAAAAAAACAGTTCAGACACTGTGCACTTTTACTCATGTAAAATCCCACAAGGGGGCACAATCCACATCGGGCAAGTCGTGGGTACATTTGCCCAAGCTTGTTCTCATGATAGCACTCCAGACAATTTTGCCTGCATTTAACAAGTGAACACTAACATCTCCATGATTTGGCTAGTTTTAGTGCTAATTGTCATTTGATGGGATATCTCATCTGACATGTACACTCATATTTCCTTTTGATCTGACAAATCCAAAATTCTTTAGCTTTCTGTGGTCAGCGCCAACTTTAGTACTCAAAAAACAATAGAACGAACTTTGATCTCTCCTATTATGACTACTATTCCAATATTTGGGAGGAGAGTGGGCAGGAATTAGATTACGTTTATTTTAGACCTCAGCCTTGGGCTTCACTTCACCTGCTCCACCATTTTACTCTACCCACTTTGCCCCAGGCTGAATACTACCCTTGTCCTTTATTTCTCCAAAGCATTGCTTAAAAATTTTTGCTGCAAATGATTTTACTGAAGTCTTGTTGATATTGATTGGTAATCAGAACCCAGGTTGGAACATAAACATACAAGAAAGCAAAAACTTCAAATTCAGTGCCAGACTTCACTGTTTCTGGATATTTAATGGGCTCTTTCCCACAGAGGAATTTCTTACTGATGGGCCTTTTTGCATCAGCAGCCTTATGCTATGTGCTTGAGTCTTGTTCTCTCCTCTTTTCTCCTAATAGG
>NW_012147797.1:432386-442776 GCF_000956105.1 Propithecus coquereli | reverse complement strand
TTATTGACTAATGCTAAGTAGTTTAAAAACATTGGAATCATTTCTTCTTCTCTATTTATCTCAAATTCCTCATTCTATTTCTCAGCAAATTATTTAGCTCTACCTTCAAAATATTCTGGAATCTGACCCTTAACATCATCTTTACTCATACCACTTATAGTGATTTCTGCTACTACCTGGAGTTAGGCTAAACTGACTAAGGGCAGGCCTTCTCTCCATAAGACTTCCCTTACCTCACACCCCAGGAACAAGGTCAGAGGTTCCTACATTCATCCTCACTTCTGACCAAATGGCTACAAATTTGGGGGTTCCCAAGACTTCTTCAGGTTTGATAATTCACTAGAACATATTGTAATACCCAAGAAAGCACTATACTTCCAACTGAAGTTTTATTATGGCAAAAAGGTTATAAACCAGGACCAGCCCAAAGAAGAGACAGATAGGGTAAGGTCTGGGAGGGTCCCAAATGCAAAGCTTCCTGTATCTTCCCCCTATGAGTCAGTACATGTCACCTTCCCAGCACATAGACAGGTAAAAGTATGCACAGAGTATTGCCAACCAGGGAAGCTCACCTGAGCTTTGGTGTTCAGAGTTTTTATTGGAGTTTCATACTAGGCTTGAATGATTGAATTGTTGACCATGTGATTGAACTCAATCTTCGGCCGTCTTTCCCTTCCCCAGATGTTAGGCTTGTATATGGCTCAAAGCCCCAACCCTCTAATCACATGGTTGGTCATTTTTAGCTTGCACAGTCTCCATTCTGAGTCACTCTTGCTAAACTATCTAGGGACCTACCATGAGTCATCTGGTTAGCATAAACCAGCAGGGCCCATCCTAAAAAAAAAAAGGCATTCCTATCACTCAGGAAATTATAAGGATTTAAAGGCTACCTCTCAGAAACCAGGGACCAAGGCAGCCAAATTCTTATTATATATCACCCCAGCCCAAACCACCGTATCTCTTGCCTGGACTAATACAATAGTCCCTAACTAATGTCTCCATTATACTCACTCACTTTTTACAACCCAATCTCTACATAATGGCTAAGGTATTTCTTTAAAGACCTTGGTTGAATCACATAATTACTCTGCCCCAGACCCTCCAACGGCTGTGAGTTCATTCAGAATACAATCTAAGGTTTTTTTTTTTTTTTTTTTGAGACAGAGTCTCACTGTGTTGCCCCGGCTAGAGTGCCGTGGCGTCATCTTAGCTCACAGCAACCTCAAACTCCTGGGCTCAAGTGATCCTACTGCCTCAGTCTCTCGAGTAACTGGGACTACAGGCATATTTTTAGTTGTCCAATTAATTTCTTTCTATTTTTGGTAGAGACGGGGTCTCGCTCTTGCTCAGGCTGGTTTCAAACTCCTGAGCTCAAACAATCCGCCTGTCTCGGCCTCCCAGAAAACTAGGATTACAGGCGTGAGCCACCGCACCCGGCTTATTGTGGTAGATGAGGTCTCACATAATTTTCCCCACAGCCACTTACCTGCATTCAACTCCTATCAATCTGTCCCCATCCTCTTCTCTAGCCATAACAGTTTCCTTGTTATTCCTCAAATATGCTGATTAGTTTTAGAAAAAAAGTTTTCCAGTGATTCCCATGGTTTATTCCCTTCCTTCACCTTTAGTATATTTTTACCCATAGTATACTTGCACTCATTTGTATGTTACTCAGAAAAACTCCATTGGATGATGCAGTGTTTGAGTACTATAATGTTTCAATTGCAATTATAAAGTATAAACAATTAAACAAGTTTACATTTTTAGATTCAACATATTTTAATAAATAGACATTGGGAAATTTTGGCTTTTCAACTGAGATTGGATTTAGATGTCTGTTATTTTCTTTAACTGACAGAATTAAATATCAGATTAAAAAAACAATTTAAATTTTTTTTTACCAATTAATGAATATGTAAACAGTTGAGGAAGGACCCAATTGTTGACTAACATAATAAGTTGTTGAAATATTAATTCATCTTTGAAATAAAAATATCTCTTTGTTCCTCATTTCAATTTCTGGATTGAAGATGGCATGTAGGATCTGGCCTATGGGTCACAGGCCAGTAAAAAAGAACATTATGGTCACTGGTCACTGTTATTTGTATCAAGCAGAATTTTTTCAATGAAATGCTAAGAAACTACTAAAATAAAATTGATGCTAAAAGGCATACAAGACTTCTATCTTCTCATCAGATAGTCTCATTGTCCTCGTTGATAACATTTAGAAAATACAATTTACACGTTTGAACATATAAAATAAATTTATTTTTAGACTTCTAGGAAGATGGAGTAGATGTGTTTTTTCCTATTTCTTCCACTAATTATAACTAAAAATCCTGGATATCATATATAAAGCACATAAAATAAGACTCTGAAACGTGGAGAGAAGGCAGAACAGAGATGTTGGGACCAGAGGAAAGACATAGTAGTGAATTCTCTGAGTTTTCTTTTTGCTTTGCATATCCCAGACTGAGTGCTGGGAAAGTGATAACCTGGAAATATAAATAGGGTCAGACAAAACTAAATACCAATAAAAGCCTGCTCTCTGTAGCCAGCTGACCAGGAAATGAGCAACTTAGCAAGAGAGAGGAAACATTTTAGACAATGAAGAACTGCTTTACTCCAGTTAAATACCAGAGAAATAACTGTGATTCCAACCTTGCCCTCCACAATACCAAAGGCTAGTGGAGAATCTAGACTTCCATTGTCCCAGGCTGTAACAAGGTGCCCCAACCCACCTTCCTGGACACTGTCATTGACAGTCAAGTAGGGAGCTGAGATTTCCTTCCCCACTGGGCAATAGGAATGCCCATTCTCATAGTGGCAGTGTAGACCAAATGGGGAGCATGGTCTTCCACCACCTGCAGTAACTAGGTCCCCATTCTCCTCTTCACTGGGGCGGTATCAGAAGAATCAGGACTTTTCCTGAAACCCAGTGAAATGAGGCCACTCCTTCTGTCCTGATGTCAGTGGAAGCCCAAACTCCTACTCCCTAGCCCATAGCAGTAAGAAAGCACTTTTACCCCTCCCAATCTCTGTGGTTTCAGCAGAGACCTAGAGGGGAGCCAGAATCAGACCCAAATGCAGCATAACAAGGAGCCACTCCTTCTTCAATCTCGATGGAGGCTGAGTGGGAACATGGACTTCCACCTCTGCCCGGCAGTAACAAAATGGCACCCCCTCTTCCCCTGTTGCAGCAGTGTCACAGAAAGCCAGCTAAAAAGTGTTTACTTAAAATCAGAGCTTCATAACATAATACCTAAAATATCTAGATTTTAATTAAAAATATTATGCATTATGCCAAGAAATAGGAAAACTACAATTTGTATTAAAAAAGAAAATAGATAAATACAAACATTGAGATGATAAACATGTTAGGAATATTAGGAATATCCGACAAAGATTTTAAAGTAGAAATTTAAAAAATGCTTTAGCAAGCATTACAGACACGCTTGAAACAAATGAAAACAAAACGTTTTAGAAAAGAAATAGAATATCACGGTAAAAAAAATAGAAGAAAAAAGAAGAACCAAATGAAAATTATAGAAGTGAAGCATGCAATAACTGCAGTAAAAATCTCAATGGCCTAGGCATGGCAGCTCATGCCTATAATCCCAGCACTTTGGGAGGCCAAGGGGGAAGGATTGCTTGAGGTCAGGAGTTTGAGACTAGTACCTGGGCAACATAGTGAGACCCCATCGCTGTAAAACATGAAAAATAAAAATAAATAAATAAACCCTCAACGGATAGATTCAACAGCAGAATAATAGAGAGAAAATAACAGACCAGAACATCAGGGATCTATGGGACAATAATAAAAGATCTATCATTCATATCATCCTTCTCCTGTAAGGAGAATAGAAGGAGGGCAGGACTGTGAAAGTACTCCAAGACATAATGACTGAAAACTAGTACAGGTACCTAGGATAATAAAAATATCTCAAGACTCAACAGTAAAAATTAAAAAAATCCAATTTGAAAATGAATAAAAGACATGAAGGCTAAATTAAGGTGAACTTCGGGAAGTTTGATTCCCTGACTCTTGGAAGTCAGAGTGCCCACAAACCAAACAGAACTCTTTCATTTATTCCAGCTAACTTGGAGTTTTTTTGAGCTGAGAAAATATCTACTCAGTCAAATGCCAGGACAACTAATAAAGCAGAGCGCGCATGTGATTCAATGGCTATCTGTTTGCATATCAATTACTTTTGTTAACAGCACATTTAAATGGTATGTTTTCCCCTGGGAACTTTTTCCTTTCAGAGGATTACATGTGTTAAATATAAAAGGCTGATGACAATAGCAAAAAGAACAGTGTTTCTAACCATCACATTTTGATATGAATTAGTGTGAAAAAATTTACTAAGAAATACTTATATCATACAGGAATTTCCAAGATTGCATGGCATCCATCAATCGATGTAAACACACACCATTGCTAAAGCCTGCATGGGTGTGTAATACTTATGGGGAGCAGTTATTAGTAATGTATTATTTATTTGGCACTGATTTCTTTGGTTAGGTTCAGCCATATATTTATTTCTACTGACAATTCAGTGTATAACAGCCTTAAAAAGAGTCCGTGGGAGATAACTATATTTGAATTTCACAATATGTATAAACCAAGCTAAATAATTCCTCAAGGCTTCTCTGACAATGTTCTCAAGGTTAAGCTACCACACATGATTATTTAGAATTCAGCTTTAAATAAAGATTTAGTTAATAAACATGCTGATCATTTTTTTCTTATTTACAATAAATGGTCCAAGTTGGAAGTATCTTTCATATAATATGAAAAAAGTAGGAAAATTTTAAAGACAATTACTTTCCATTACTCATCTTTATATGCCCTTTAGGGCTAATACTCATAGTACTCTGTACCTACTAGACACTCAATGTTTGTCAAATGAATGCACACGTGTGAACAATATTTATTTTCTTTGAAATATTAATCCCAGACTCAGCTACCATTTTTAAAGACTGTCTTCTGCTTTAATATTTACCATTAAATTTAAAACTAACTCACTGATGGAGGCTCAAAACATAGAAATGAAAAAAAAAATTCCAAAAAATGAAAAAAAAAAACCTTGAAAAAGGAAAGAGCAACCGTTGACATGCTGAAACCCATCTGCCATTTACAGTGAAGACTCAATGTTGTCAGAAGGGAGCCAGGTGCCCACAGTGAGGCCATGTTGCTGTCCGTTGACCACAAACGTTCCCACAGAATATCAGCATTGGACCGGTTTATTCTGAGATAATCATATGAGGCAAAACAAGGCCTCTTCATTATTTTCTCTGAACAGAAAGAACAAGGTCTCTGTGCCACTCACAAACTATTAAACACCTCCATTTCTCAGCAAATATAAATAACTATTTTTTTAAACAATTATAGCTTTATCCTCAATCTAGTCAATTTTCTGTATAGATAAGATTTATTGAGATACCCACTTTTTTTTTTTTTCTGAAATCACCTCTAAAGCAGATGTGTCCTGTATTGTCTGGGGACTAAAGAAGTTCAATAGCATCCTTCCTTTCCTCTTTTGAAAAATTTTAACCTACAGAAAAGTTGAAATAACAGAACAAAAACAACCATAGACCCTCAGTCTGGATTCAACTGCTACATTTGGGTATCTGTGTATGTATATGTGTGTTTAGGTACATTATATGTATTATATACGTATAGTGCACACATATATTTAAGTTGCAGATTTACCCCTCAATCATTAAACATGCTTTTCCTAAAAATAAAAATAATTTCTTAAATAGTCACAATACCATTGAGGCAGACAGAATAATGCCTCCTTCCCCAAAGATTCCACAACCTAGTACCATGAACCTGTGAATAGTTACCTTATATGGTAGAAGAACTTTGCAGATCTGACTAATTTAAGGACTTTCAGTTGGGAAAATTATCCTGGATTCTCTGGGTGGGCCCAATCTAACTACATGAACCCTTAAAGGTAGAAAACCTTTCCCTGATGTGGTCAGAGGGAGATGTGCCTACGGAAGAATGACTAGAGACATGCGACATTGCTCACTTAGAAGAGGGATAAACCCCTGAGGCCCGGAGCCATGAATGTTGGTGGCCTGTAAAAGGTTGAAGAGGTAAGGAAATGAATTCTCCCTGATAGCTTCCACAAAAGAATGCAGCCCTGTCAATGCTTTGATTTTAACTCAGTGAGACTCATGTCAGATTTCTAACCTACAGAACCATGAAATAATAAATTTGTGTTGTTTTAAATCAATTTGGAGCAATTTGTTACAGTAACAATAAAAAATGAATGCAATCATTCTCATCAGTAAGAAAATTAACAGTAATTCCACGTAATCAATATATGGTCCATACACAAATTTCCTCTATTATCTAAAATATGTGTTTTATAGCTTTTTTTTCCAATCTAGGTTCCAGTGAAAGTTTACACATTACATTTGTTTGTTTTGTCTTTTGAGTCTCTTTTAATCTAGAACAGTAACCTTTCCTTCGTTTGTCATGACATTGACTGTTCTATTGGGTCCAGGCCAGCTATCTTATAGAATGTCCCTTATTCTAGATTTGTCTGAGTGCTTTTCACATGATTAGACTCAAGTCAGATAATTTCTTGGCAAGGATTCTCGATAGGCAGTGATATGTACTTTTTTGCTTCAAAGCTTGAGGCACTCATCAGGTTGTGCAACTTTTGATGAGGTTAAATTTGATCACTTGTTTGAGATGATGACTGTGATTCTTTCACTGTAAAAAGCTATGCCTTTGTCATTGATATCATCTGTAGGCTAATATTTTGAGCGTTGTGAATGTCCTGTTCTCCGACATCTTTTCACCCAATGGCTTTACCGTTGATTGATGACTCTTGACTGAATTAATTATCACACTAGGGGTTACTAGATGGGTTATTTTTCTCATTCCGTGATTCCTTCTATATTTATGAAGTAGTGTTTTTTTGTAAATAAAGTTATCCCTTGGTATGCATGAGGAATTTGTTCCAGGACTGTCCACAGATACCAAAATATGCAGATGCTAAAGTCCATTATATAAAATGGCATGGGATTTGCATATAACCTATGTGTATCCTCTTGTATACTTAAATTATTGCTAGATTACTTATATTATAACACCTAATGCAACAACTACACATCACTTCATTCACGTAGATACAATGTAATACTTGGTGTGCAGCAAATTCAGGTTAAGCTTTTTGGAAATTTGTAGAAATTTTTTGATCTCAGGTTGGTTGAATCCACAAATTTGGAACTCTTGAATGTGGAGGGCTGACCGTACAAGCCTTCCTATTTCCCTGTTATCCTTTTTCTCCCTCTCTCCTCCCCTGCTCAAGTCAATAAGATTACTTAGGGAATTTTTAACTCAATGTTTATAATCCATAAGCTTATTCAAGTCAAACACTGCTCCTTTGAATCCCAGTAGTCTTAGAGAATTTCCTTACTTTCAGGCACAATCAAATATCCCTGATTCACTTCGTGTATCTCCTGTCTCAAACTCACTATCAAGCACTTCCACAAGGAGAAGTATCTCTGTTTTTTAATGAAGAATGGAATTTAGAAACCAAGATCTGGGTGCTATGTGCACTCATTGCTGCTGCTTTTTCTTTTTTTTTCCCTAATAACTACATTTATATTCTTTTTCCCCCACTTACTGTCTTCCTCCCTCTCCCTCTTCCCTCTCCAGGCCTCTGGAAACCACCAATCTAGTCTTTATTTTCATGAGATCCATTTTTTTTTTTCAGTTCTCATATATGAATGAGAAGATGCAATATTTGTCTTTCTGTGCTTGGCTTATTTCACTTAACACAATGGCCTCCAGTTCCATCCATGTTGCTGCAAATGACAGGATTTCATTTTTTATGGCTGAATAATATTCCATTGTATACATACACCACATTTTCTTTATCCATTCATCCACTGATGGGCACTTAGGTTGTTTCTATATTTTGGCTAATGTGGATAGTGCTGCAATAAACCTGGGTGGGCAGATATCTCTTTGATATATTGATTTCCTTTCTTTGGATATAATACCCAGTATTGGAATTGCTGGATCATATGGAAGTTCCATTTTTAGGTTTTGGAGGACCCTCCGTACTGTTTCCCATTGTGACTGTACTAATTTCCATTCCCACCAACAATTCCAATTTCTCCACATCCTTATCAGCATCTGTTATTACTTGTGTTTTTGATAAAAGCCATGTTAACTGGGCTGTGATGATATTGCATTGTGGTTTTGATTTGTATTTCTCTGATAATTAGTGTTGTTACTTTTTCATATATCTGTTGGTCATTTGTATGTCTTCTTTTGAGAAATGTCTGTTCAGATCTTTTGGCCATCTTTTAGTCAGATTATTTATTTTAATGCTATTGAGTTGTTTGAGCTCCTTATACATTCTGGTTATTAATCTCTTGTCAGATGGATAGTTTGCAAATATTTTCTCCCATTTTGTTCACTTTATTGATTGTTTCCTTCATTGTGGAGAATCTTTTTGGCTTGATATAACTCAATTGTCCATTTTGCTTTGGTTGCCTGTGCTTTTGAGGTCTTACATAAGAAATCTTTGCCCAGATCAATGTGGTGGAGTGTTTCTCCAATGTTTTCTTTTAGTAGTTTCATAGTTTCAGGTTTTAGATTCAAGTCTTTCATCGATTTTGATTTGATTTTTCTGTATGGTGAGAGAGAGATGTCTAGTTTCATTCTTGTGTATATAGTCATCCAGTTTTCCCAACACATTTATTGAAGAGACTGTTCTTTCCCCATTATATGTTCTTGGTGCTTTTGTCAAAGATAAGTTTGTTTAAATGTGTGGATTTATATCTAAATTCTCCATTCTGTTCAATTGGTCCATGTATCTGTTTTTATGACAGTACCATGCTGTTTTGATTAATAGAGCTTTGTAATAAATATTGAAGTCAGGTAATAATTGTAATAAATTGTAATAATTGCAATAAATACCTGAAGTTAAGTAATGTGATACCTCCAGCTTTGTTCTTTTGGCACAGGGTTATTTTGGCTATTTGGGATCTTTTGTGGTTCCATATAAATTTTAGGGTATTTTTTTTCTATTTCTGTGAAGAGTGTCATTGGTATTTTGATAAGGATTGCATTAAATCTGTAAATTGCTTTGGGTGGTATTGTCATTTTAACAATATTAATTCTTCCAGTCCATGAGCATGGAATATCTTTCCATTATTTGGTGTCTTCTATTTTTTTATCAGGGTTTTACAGCTTTCCTTATATACATCTTTCACTTCTTTGATTAGATTGATTCCTATGTATTTTATATTTTTTGTAGCTATTTTAAATGAGATTGTTTTCTTGATTTCTTTTTCAGATTGTTTGCTGTTGGAGGATATAAATGCTACTGATTTTTGTTTGTTGATTTTGTATCCTGTAACTTTACTGAATTCATTTATAAGTTCTAACAGTTTTTTGGTGGAGTCTTTAGGTTTTTCTAGGTATAAGATTAATTCATCTGCAAACAAGTCTAATTTGACTTCTTCCTTTCCAATTTGCATGCCCTTTATTTCTTTCACTTGCCTAATTGTCCTGGCCAGGACTTTCAGTACTATGTTGAATAATAGTGATGAAAGTGGGCATCCTTATCTTGTTTCAGTCTTTAGAGGAAAGGCCTTCAATTTTTCCCCATTCAGTATGATATTAGCCATAGGTTTGTCATAGATGGCCTTTATTATTTTGAGATATGTTTCTTCTATACTCATTTTCATGAGGTTTTTATTATAAAGCGATGTTGAATTTTATCGTATTCTTCTTCAGCATCTATTGATATAATCATGCAGTTTTTATTCTGAATTCCTCTATGTTGTGTATTACATTTATTGATTTGCATCCTGGCATCCCTGAAATGAATCCCACTTGATCATAGTGAATGATATTTTTAATATGCTGTTGCCTTGAGTTTCTTAGTATTTTGTTGAGGATTTTTGCATCTATGTTCATCTGATTCCTGCTTGTAGTTTTCTTTCTTCTTTCTTTTCTTTTCTTTCTTTCTTTCCTTCCTTCCTTTTTTCCTTCTTTCTTTTTTGTGCCCCTGTCTGGTTTTGGTATCAAGATAATGCTGATCTCCCAGAATAAGTTTGGAAATATTCCCTCCTCTTCAATTTTTTTGAAGAGTTTAAGTAGGATTGACATTAGTTCTTCTTTAAACGTTTAGTAGAATTCAGCAGTGAATCTATCAGGTTCTGGGCTTTTCTTTGATGGGAGACTCTTTTTTTTTTTTTTGAGACAGAGTCTCACTTTGTTGCCCGGGCTAGAGTGAGTGCCGTGGCATCAGCCTAGCTCACAGCGACCTCAGACTCCTGGGCTCAAGCAATCCTTCTACCTCAGCCTCCCGAGTAGCTGGGACCACAGGCATGCGCCTCCATGCCC